>NC_085136.1:88116422-88416422 GCF_035046485.1 Aedes albopictus
ATATATTTTAATTAATGTCAACTGAACTTCAAATGTTTTGTTATACAATTTTCCTATTAACATTTCTTGAATTCAAAAAAATATGTGCTAAAAAATTGTGCTAAAAGTTGTCGTTGTTGTTCAATTAACAAAAAAATAGGCGTATCCCGACTACCACTTGTAATCTTCCTCAGAGGGTATTCTGCTTAGAGGTTTCGAAAAGTCGGTACAAGAGAAAATAGGATAAATAGTGGTTTTAGTTTGTATAATGGGCTAATGTCATCGGAAAATGATATATCCGGGTACACTTCCGGAATAAAAGAGATTGGTATACTAGTTGTAGTTTATTAGGAAGTCAAACTTAGAATAATCAATCTACTGTCAGCCCCATCACTTAAATAGTCAAGCGCATGGTCAAGCGACTATATAGCGACTTGATCAAACCCCCTCTCAATCTGATAATCTGATTTTCATTCTTAGCGTCTTGAATCGGTTGTAATCCAGGGCCTTTATGTCTGCAGGTTGGTCCTGTGTATGGATAGATTTAATCTTCAAAGTCCCGGAGGCTACATTATCACGCACAAAATGATGCTTGCCGGGGCCCGTGGCGTAGTTGGTCACACGTTCGCTTCATATGCGGATGGTCATGGGTTTGATTCCCAGCCCCGGCACATGCAATTTTTCGTCAGTTGGTTTTCCCCCGAGAGCAACTAACACTGATCCTCTTCTGAGCCACATGGCTCAAACGAACCCGGATACCTGGACATCGGCGAACTGCTACTCATAATGGACCCCCAATCGGACTGGAAAGGAGCAACGGCCATCCATCATTATCCTTGTGCTCATCATTCTACTAGGTATAAAGTAGAAAAAGTGAAAGCAGCAGAAAGGCAACCAGTTCGATAAAGTAGAATAGAATCTAGGCGCTGTACAAAATATAAGTGCAGCTGTCAATTGAAATTGCTCACGTAGTGCCCCAGTGGACAATTGAGATGTAAATTAGGTTAAGTGATTAAGAATAATAAAAAAAATGATGCTTGACGTCAAACGAAAACCATTTCGCGGAATTTTTTTTCGCGGTGTAACATTTCGCGGAACGACTTTTCGCGGAATGTACTGTTTCGCGGAATTTAATACTTTGCAAATAATAATGAAATAACACATTATTTTCTTTGCTAAACTTTACTAGCCCCATCGCCGATTCATGCGCAATGATGATCACCTCCGCTCTACGATTGTACTAATTGATGTTAAATCTGTTACTTTTCTGAACAAACATTTACCTTCTTTGATTCGTAGGCTGTTCTTCAGAGCAGTCTTCAAAATTTCCTTTGCATTTCGTTGCTTTGATTTAAAAACTAAGGGTGCCGTTATAGTTACGCGTGAGAGTGAGAGTGCGCGTGTGCGAAGCCGCAAAAAAGAATATCAACAACAGCAAATCCACGAAAATCCTTTGGACGCGCACTCCCACTCTCACTTTGAAGCGGCACTATGACAGCGCCGTAAGGAGTAGAAAAATGCACGCTCCTTGTTGGGCGAATCAGCATTGCTACGATTTGCTCCTCTCATTCTGGCAAAATACTGCATCATTGATCTAAAGCATTAACCAACTCCACGCACTGAGTGGGCAATGTTTCAGAAATAACAACCATGCATGGTAGGCCTAGCAACGCTAGTAACCAATTTGATTTGCGTCTGTCGTCTTGTGACAGTCAACAAAATCTTGTTCCTTCATTCTGACCAGTAGGTAGACAATTTATAAACTCGTAGGTACTTCTACTGCCTATGATCGCATAATTGTCCCATATGAATAGGAAACCCAGCAAAGATGGGACTGATATGCGATCATGGGCAGTCTAGGTGTTCTAAACTCCCTTTTCTTTCAGCACTGACAGCATTCAGCATTGATCTGGAATGGGCGAAAATGGAAGATGGCAACCGGCCTTATTCTTATATACGATACTCATAGTAGATCAGCTTATTTGGTAGGGTCCCGGATCGTCTCCGTGTAAATAATTCCACTTAAACGCATGGAATCAGTTCGATCCAATGTCATGAGGACATGTCTCAAACCAATTCGACTTTTTCATCGGTTTTATGTTGTAAGGAGCGGCAAAACGTAACATGAACAAGCAAATAAAAATACCTTTCTCACTTCTTAGTTGTTTATTAGAATAATTCAATCTCTGTCCCATTAATATCCTATGTCCCAAAGAACTACAAACCCAGAAATAAGACTGGGTATTTTCGTATTAGTCAAAACATATAGTAAACTGCGTAAACGCGTTGGTGACGACATTTCATAGAGTATTTAATACTCTCTCTGCTTCCACCTTGGCTTCCACTTACACCAGCTTTTCATATTACAAGTCGGATTCGATTATCCGGAGTCGGGTTCTGAAGTTTCCCAAACATTCATCATGCGAACGGAATGCTGCACGTAGTTGAAATTTTGTCGATTACTATTAAAAGTTGGTCTGACAAAATGTCATAATATCATAAATTTAATTTATGTTTGGGATGCTTCAGAAACCGACTCCGGATAATTGAGCCCGACCTGTGTTATAGGCCAATAAGATTACTTCTTGGTAGTGGGGCTGGATTGCCGTTCTAATCCAGTAGGTACGTCCCTGAACTGATACCGGGCTTTACCAGGTGTAACTCATGCAATTTGTGGCAAAAAGAAACATTTTGTTACAGCGTCATCGTTTATTCAACTCAAATAGTTTGTGGTTTGAAAAGTAATTCATAGAGATTTAGAAAGTTTGAGAAATATTCAAGTATTGTGAATCTAAAATGTACCCATGCCCATTGAATTGAAAACTGTGCACGACATTCATTTTCAGAGACGTATGCCTCAGAGCGTTCTGATTCTTGTTCTGGTCTGCGAGTTCGGATGCATCGCTCAAACGTCAAAAATACTTGGTACCGTTGCGTTCAAATGATTTGAATCAATGCAGTATTTCAAATCAAATGAGCATAGGAGAACTTAAATGCGAATGATCAAATTTGTAGCGAAGCATTGAGTTTTTCAACGCATGCTTTTTAAAAACTCGGCTTAGCAATGATGATCTTGGAAGACTGCTTCAGAGTTCTGAACGTCAGGCCAAAAGCCATTCGGCCGAATGTCTTTAGGACGAATGGAAATGAGGTCAAATAGACATTTGGCGCAATGACCAACAAGCCATCGTTGTTACATAAGTTGTACTTTCAAGCACTTATGTATATTGCTAACTCTTCCAGAGATTTTGATTTCCTTAAAATAAGTCTGTTCTTTACAGTAGTATTGTTGTTTGGCGACTGAATTGTTAAATTTTTCATTATTTACCTTCTTTTCTTCAAAAGTAGTTTTGAATGATCAAATTGATAACTCTATAGGAGATTTGACCTTCTTTTGATAATAGGCTGTTCTTTCAATTATATTGTTAAAAAAGTTGGCTAGTGACCATTGGCGTAGCTAGCTTTTTCTTTTTTCTTACTCACTCTCCTAAGCAGACACGAGAAAGAGCGGGATGCCAGAGGGGGCATGTGCCCCCTCTTTCATCCTTCTTTTTCTCGTGTTTGTTTAGGAGAGTGAGTGAGAAAAAAGCAAAAGCTAGCTACGCCAATGCTAGTGACCAAACTGCTAACTTTAAAAAAAAAAAAAGACACTACACCGTCTTCAGCCAGAGGCTGCACAGACTGAACATTACACTAACACGAGGCAACGGACAATACACATAACACCCAGTGGCCCAATGGAGAACTTCCCGTTTGACGAAAAGTTTTCCCCGACTGGAGCGGGAATCGAACCCGCACTCCGAGGCTTACGAAACGCTCAGACGACTGGCGCCGCTAACCGCACGGCCACGAAGCCCTGAAAAAATCTGAGATTTTTCATTCTGTCAAAAATGGGCTGTTCTTTAGAGTTACACTGTTGGTAAGTTTTTTGGTGGCCAAAACTGTTTTTGGCATAACTGCTAAATAAATATTATCAGAGAATTTCCCTTCTTTCATACATAGGCTGTTTTTTTTTCAAAGTATACTGCTACAAAAATGAAATTTTGATATGAAGTATTCCATTTTTCATGTGCTTATTTGAATTTTGAATCTCCTCATGATGTTGTCTCTCGATAAGTTGAATTGTTTACTCTTATTAACGATTTTCCGCGAAACGGTACATTCCGCCTAATGGTTTTCGGCGAAACGGTGCATTCCGCAAAATGGTTCATTCCGCCAAATGTCATTCCGCAAAATGTTACACCGCGAAAAGAAATTCCGCGAAATGGTTTTCGGCGAAATGTTATACAATCCACCAGGTTACATCCGTCGTCAGTGTCCGATGCCCAGTCTGCGTCAACTTACCCCACCAAGGAATAACTTGTCGCGCTTGAACCACCGACGAACTTGAACTGCAACATCAGATTCCTCGTGCCTTGTAAGTAACGGACTATTCGTTTCAGGGCTAGCCAATGCTCAATAGATGGTTGTTGTTGGAATCGTCCGAGATAACCGACAGGATAGCAAATGTCCGGTCGAACGCTCAGCATTACGTACATAAGCGACCACAGCAACTCTCGGTATGGTTGCTTTTCTTCATCTCCTTCTCGATTTAGCATCAGGCCTTTCTCCATCGGGGTTCGAATTGGGTTGCAATCGGACATTCCAAAACGACTCATCTGGCATCTTGAGATAACTGCAGTGTTCCTTCTTCGCGGTTGTAGAAGATCTTCATTCTCAAAAAGTGTCTCAATTCTCCACAGTCCAACATCTCGAGCATCGACGCTAAACGTTTCTTCAACTCCATGATCGATTTCAGATTGCGGCCGGCCACTAAAAGGTCATCTACGTACAGAATCACGATGAGTTCATCTCCGTCGTCCAGCTTAGTATACAGGCAATAATCGTGTCTTGATCTGTTGAAACCCATATTGAGGAGTGCGTCATTGAATCGGTCATTCCAACATCTAGGTGATTGCTTTAGGCCGTACAAAGATTTCAGCAATCGACAAACTTGACCGGGCTTCGCTGGTACGCCATCCGGGATCTCCATGTAGATTGTTTCCTTTAAACGGCCGTGAAGAAACACTGTGCGGACATCCATCTGATGGAAATAGTATCGTCGATGTACATCGACTGCCAAAACGGTCCTGATCGTAGCCAGTCGAACTACCGGAGCGTAGGTCTCTGTATAGTCCTGTCCTTGCTTTTGGAGGTATCCTTCCGCCACAAGCCGAGCTTTGTAGCGAACCGATCTGCCGTTTTCATCCTACTTTATCCGAAACACTCATTTGGATTTGAGCGGTTTCACCTCCCTAGGACAGATCGTCAGCTGCCAGACGTCGTTTTTCTTCGCGCATCCATTCATCTCGATCATCTCGACGGGCAATTTGGCCAAATGTTTCAGGTACATCTGACGATAATGGCACACCAGAAGTTGCTCCGTAACCAACAAAATAATCGAGTAACTTACCCGGTAAAGTGCGCTCCCGATCGCTGCGCCTCACCAACGTTTGTCCCTCGGACTCGTGGTGTTCTGTGTGCGAAGAGAGCGCCGATGCTTCCGTCTCGTCATCGTCAGTTTCGTCGGACTGTTCCGCTTGGCCATCTTCCTCCATCATCTCAGGCTCTTGATGTTCTTGCGGAACGACTTCTTCATCCTTCTCGTTTTCGTAGGAATAGCGGACTACCAAGGGCGATTGCTCTGCTGGTTCAGCCTCCACTTCATACGGAAAACGGGTTTCATCAAACTTTACGACGCGAGCTACAATGATCTTTTGTCGTCTTCGATCCCACAGCCGGTAGCCATTCGGCGCGTGGCCTACCATTCGAAGCTTTTGGCGTCTAACTTCGTTCGTAACTGACCTGGTATGTACACAAAGGCTTTGCATCCGAACATCCGAAGTTTCTCCAGATTGGGCTTCACTCCTACCCACAGCTCTGCTGGTGTTGAATTGACCGAGAGATACACGCCAGTTAACGCAGCCTCACACCACATCCTTTTCGGTAGCCACGGAATCCAGAAGCATTGCACGAACCTTTTCGATGAGCGTACGATTAAACCTCTCTGCCACTCCATTCTGTTGCGGAGAATACGCAACCGTCGCTTCAGTCTGGATTCCTTTCGCTTTGTACCAGTTTTTCTGATTAGGTGTTCGAGCCATACTCCGTACCTTGATCTACCTAAGTTTTGAAATATTCTTACCAAAGGCTGCTGTCGCCATTGCTTCATATTCACGAAATCGTTCAAAAACTTGAGACTTCTTCGTCATCACGTATATCATCGATGAACGAAACGAAATAGCGGGAGCCATCCCACGCCGGTGGATCGATTGGCCCACACACATCCGAGTGGATCCTCCAAGACACGAGTCGCACGCTGCCTTCCACCATGTTTTGTTGCACGAGTTTCGAGAGGGCTTTCTGGTTGATATGTCCAAGCCGACGATGCCACAGATCATTCACCTCCGCTTGACATGTATGTATTCGCAAATGGCTTGTTAAACTTGACTTCCAGCTCATACAGACTTCCCTGTAAGTACGCTGTAGCTATGACCGTGTTCTCCTTCCTCAACGTAGCTTCATTTCCGCAAAACAACACCGAAATTCCAGCTTTAGCCAGTTTCTTGACCGACATCAGGTTATCTGTCAAGTCCGGTATGTACAGCACACCGTCGATTTTCATTTAACGACAAACTCGTAAGAATCCCAAAATGGCCACCACAATGGCCGACTTTGGCACCTACTCACGATTTTGAGCGCACAAATCTCGTCGTAAACAAAACCAGCGCATCTGATCTTCTTATTTTAAGCTTATTGCAAGTGAGCAAGAACAGAATAAAAAAATGCACTGTTGTCTGAAGTTTGCATCTTGAGATTTGTGCATCTGAATTTCTGGTGCACTGTTCAAGCGGGATTTCAAGACGTTTGTCCTTAAACGCCTCTAATGCTGACTCCTTCGATGACACCTTTCTTCCGAGCTTCCAAAGTCTCGCCGTCTTTGGCCACGTTGATGATGACGGGGTTGGACAACTTGCTCAACGTCGTAAAAACATCAGCATCGTTCACGAGATGGTCGCTTGACCCGGAATCCCATTTGAAAACCAGTCGTCCATTACGGCGTCGAGAGTCTCTTGCGCGACCGGCCATAAAACTTAGCGCCTTGCTCTTCGATCCAGCAGCCGCATTTGCTTCACTGTGGTTCTTCTGCCGGCAGTCCTTCTTCATGTGCCCTTTCTTGCCGCACCTATGACACATGCCGTTGAATTTCTTGATGGTAGTCCTGTCCTTTTCTCCAACGAACGCATTCGGCTTCTCATTCGTGCCATCTTGATGCCTGTCGAACTGCTTGACTTCTTCGCCCAGAAGCCGTTGCTTCACTACGCCTAGCGTCAAATCGTCATCGCCGAGATTTTCCAGAGCAGTTATTAACGGCTAACGGGTCATATGACTCGGGAAGCATCAGCACCATATCCAGTTCCTTTAGCTCCGCTCCTGCCACCCGTAGCTGACGGATCAGGTCATCGAAACACACCAGATGGTTCCGCATGGATTCTTCTTCCTTCATCTTCAAACGCCCGAGTTGCTTCCGTACCAGGTTCTGCGTCGCTAGCGATTCCTTGGCAAATGAATTCTCCAGCGCTCGCCACATCTGTTTCGCTGTCCGTTTGTCACGAACGATCTCCAGACAATCATCTCCGAGAAAACCAATCAGCATCGACTTTGTTTTCTTGTCCGCCTCGTCGAACTTCGCTTTTTCCGCAGCCACTTCCGGGGAATCTTCAGTTAAGGTATGCTCCACTCCCACGGTGTACAATATTTAGAAGGTGAAACCTGAGTGGTGCGAATAGAAGCGGTTTTATTTTTCAAGCTAGCTAACACACACCTACACACTCCCGGCACACAGCTTGTAAACACGCACGAGCCTTCAATTTTCTTGCAACCACCTCTCTCAGCGCGGTTGTCAAACACGCCGTCGCGACGCTGTTCGGAAATGGTAAACATGATCAATCCACTATTATTCCAATTTCGTTCTCGTGTTAAAAGTTTATTATTTTCCATTCGCGATGGAAATGTTGATGGATAGTTGTTAAAAAATTAGCTGAAACAGGCTCAAAACAATGTTTATCTTTCTCCTCGCTTTCCAACGGCTTGACAGCGGCAAATGGAGATATCGTGACAACAGTTTTGATTACATCCGCAGCACCTAGATAACAATACTTTTCAATCAATCACACAGGTTCAAAAAGGTTTAACATAACCTCAATCTTCAATGTTTGGCTGCCGATGTTTGGCTCCCGCTGAGAGAGCATATTTAGTCAGTCCGCGACACTCAGGGTGATACCTTCCGGAAATCTGACAGTTTTTTGATGACGTAATTCAAATCGTTCATAGGCATTTACACAATGATCTAGTACTCCTCACCAATTTGATCAACGTAAAACGATAAGAACGACGTCACGTGTTTACATCCAAAAGTGATGTTTACATAGGTTACTAGCCTGCCTTGTGATATTTATGCCGTGCTCCAGTCCCATAGCGTCCAGATACATCCGCACACGAAAACTCCAGTTGTGAAACCCTGGACCTCTGTGGAATTGAGGAATGCCGTGCACCGAATTCTTACTGGTCGAGCCCACAACCTCTTAGAATTGGATACCTTTGAGATGAGAATTAACGGAAACAGTTTGAAACGCGTGTAACTGAGGTTTATTGCAATGTAAAGTGTTTGGAAAAATAACAATACCTAGTAACTTAGGCAGGGGCGTAGTCAGGGATATCTTGATTGCTCCGAATGCTAACTTGATCACAGTTCAGCAGTTTGATGGTGGTTTTCGTTGACGTGGACTTGGCTACGTGCACTTCGGGCCATTTTGTGTAGGGATCGACTACCACCAGGAAGTAGACTCCATCTACTGGACCTGCGTAGTCCACG
Organism: Aedes albopictus; assembly: GCF_035046485.1. Taxonomy (NCBI): domain Eukaryota; kingdom Metazoa; phylum Arthropoda; class Insecta; order Diptera; family Culicidae; genus Aedes; species Aedes albopictus. Next base: position 88,125,316 of record NC_085136.1, read on the forward strand.
TGAATCCGGGACCAAGGTTTGGCCGGAATGGGCCATGATTCCAATGTCGTCTTCGTTGGAGCCTTACCTGCTGTTGAGCACGGTACGCAGCGCTTGACGTAGTCCTCAATCTCATTGTCGATGCCGGGTCAGGACACGAAGCTTCTTGCAATTGCCTTCATACGTACAATTCCGAGATGACCTCGATGGAACTGATGCAGGATCTTCTGTCGAAACGTCTCGGGAACGACGGCCCTGTTGCCGAACATCACGCATCCGTCAACTACGCTGAGCGATTCTCGTATGTGGAAGTAGGGTTGAACTGCAGTAGTGAGATTCACGGATGTGCTTGATAACGGTTTGAGGTGTAGCGTTCGTCGATGTTGCCTTCTGCAATGCTGGGAATGCAACCGGAACCTTTTCAGTTGCGTCGGAAAGAATGCTTCAGATTTCACCAGCTGCAGGCACTGGCACCGCGTGTTGAAGATGGACGTCTGCGAGCCGAAAATTTTCTCCAGGGTTTCGACGGTGTCGTTGAAGTTGACGTCTCTGGGAAGCTTCGGCAGGATGTAGTTTGTGTACCGCGTGTGAGACGGTGTGACCAACTTCCACAGCAGCCAACGTACCTTGACAGCATCCTCCAGGTTCCTGGCTTCCGAATCGAAAAGATCTGCGTACCGGCTGTACCACTTCTCAAAGGTGATGCCATTCTCCGAGTCGAACGAAAATTCGCTGATGTTAGTTGCCAACCCAGTCAACCAGTCATCGTATAAGATGTTGTATAAGATGATAAAGTGGAGGCGATATGCGTACCTTTTACATGCGCCTAAATGGAGGCATGCACGCATATAGCCTCCACTTTATCATCTTTTACGACATCTTATACGATGACTGGTTGTCTGGGAAGGTTTTGAGTGTTTGCTCCGGGTTGCTAGGGGCTGGTGCTGGTTGCGCTAGCTTCTGCAGGAGCGCCGCCATCTGGAGTATCACCTCTTGGAGTTCCGCCATCGATCGCTTCGGTTCTTGAATCCTCGTCGCCAGCTGATCTTCCGGAATAAAAGAGTTTGTATATTTACTAGGTTTAATCACAGCATGACTCTATCATAATTAATTTTAATTGGCTTTTTTCGATGATATGAATACTACTCGAAGTAAGAGGGAGTAAGGAAAGTAATGAAAGAATACGGTGGATAGATACGCAAGCGAGCGATAAGAGAAATTGAACAGAAATTGAAATTAACAGAGGGCCATTGTTGAGCAACACAATCACAACGACGATCTTCTTGCCATGCGTTCTCGAGTTGAACGGCTAGGTGATAGTAGATAGATGAATTTAGTGGATTAAAGTGCCGGACTAGCGATATGAAGTCGCGGGTTCAAATCCTACTAGAACAAGTGATATTTTTTCACAAATTTATCTCTCAATTTGACAATGAAATGCACTTTTCCTTCAAATAAACATGAAGCATTTGTCGTATTTTCACGTCTATTGTTTCTACAACCCAATCTTAACTCCTTTCTACGTGTGCGCCGAGGCAGTTTTCATCGGCGGCGGCGCATATAGTAATTTGAGGCAGCGGCGGCGGCGACGCCGGCGCCACGCCGTACGCCCTATTCGGCGGCGGGGGCGTAATCGGCGTGGCCTTATTTTTTAGTGAAATGCTGCTTCTAGTCAAAACAAAACGTCAGAAGAGAATAACTATGTTTCTGTACTAAGGTTTTCTGTAACTAAAGTACAATTTTCATCTATTTTGTAATAAAGGGTTAAACGTATGTAAATCAGAGGTTTCAATAAAAACTATTCACATAGAATTATGCTCTACATTTTAGAGAGAATTGTTGTTGTTGTTTGTTTTATTAACGACCTTTTAACTCAAGTGAGTCATTCAGGTCGACCAAGCATACATATTTTATATAAACTAAAACTACAATTCAACTCTACTTTCATTTTTAACACGTTTGTAATGCAGCAAAGGCTTCAGCACAACTGTTTAGAGAGAATCCTTGAAGACATTTACCGGGAACTTTATTAAGGATTCCACAAGATATGAATTCACAACATCGCACGTGTCTTCCAAGGAAATTCTTTTCTTATACTCATTTTAGACCAATTGTTGTTGGAGTTCTGTTATGGTTCTTTTCAGGAACTTCTCCAGAGATTCTTTCAGGCGTTTCTTCTGGAATTACTCCAGAAAATGCTCAATAGATTCTTTTGGAAGTTCATTTAGGGGGCTTCCGAGAAGATATTCCTATACGGCTGGGAACGTAAACTTCTCTAGAGATTCATAGAAACTTTGTTTCAGGGATTCTTTCAGAATTTTTGTTTTCGGTGACCCTTTTAAAAAATCTTTTCAGAGATTCTTTCAGGGGTTCCTTTAGAAATCACTTCAGGATATATTTCTTGATGTTTCTCCAGGAATATCTCAAGAAATTCTTCTTGGAATTACTGCACAGCATTCTCCAGTTTTCCAGGCAGAGATTCCTTAAAAAAGAAGCATATTGTTTTCGGAATTTCCTTTGGCGATTTCTCGCAGCCACCAAGCAGCTGAAACTACACAGCGCTCGCGCTATATACGACGAGCGAGTTTTTTTTGGTAGTGTTGTACTTTTTTACAACGGCACGCGTCCTGATGGGTTAAGAATTCTTCACAATTTCCTCTAGGGAAATTGTATCAGATAATTTTATCCACTAATACTATTCGAAAATTGCGTAAGAAATACTTTCACGAACCACCGAAAAAAATCCAAAAAGAAATCCTCTAGACATTTCTTTAGTAACCATTGATAAAATTTTCTAAGGGATTCCTGGAGAACCCTTGGAAGAATTTTCGAAGAAATCGCTAAAAAATCTCTGGCTCGCTGAGCGTGGACTACGCCGTCGTGGTGTGCCTTTCTTTCAGAAGGAATTCATTAGTAAGTTTTAGATGGAATCCTCGGATGAATTTCTGAAAGAATCCTTGGAGGAGTTATAGAAAAAAATGTCTATCTAATCCCTGAAGAAATCCCTGGATATATTCTTGAACGAATCCCAGCAGGATTATGTCAAAGAATTCCAGGGAATTTTCTGAAATAATGTGAAGATGTCCTCTAAGAATTTCCAGAGGAATTCGTAAAGATATTTTTAAAGGAATCCCTGAAAGAATGTCTTTAGAAATACTTTAACTTATGTAAAGGTTTCTAGAAATTTCCAAAGGATTTATGGAATTTCTTAAAAATCAATGGAGCCATTTCAGGCTGTTTCTTTATAAATTCTTTGGAAAATTTATGGAGGAACTTAAGGCATTTCTAAAAAGTGTTTCTGAAGAAACATCCCAACTAACATTTATTGTGAACGTAAACGTCAACAAAGCGTCCTTGATGCTGAGTTACTGTGTTGTACATATGGACGGAAGCTTCTATGCAAGCCCTATACCAATGAATCTGGCGAACTTAATCAACTTGTACATGCTGTGCGATCAGCTTCTATGCCACCTAGTCATAGCTCTTTTCTCGGCTCCTATGTAACCACTAACTGAATAACATCTTGAGAAGGCGCTTTTTCAGCCTTTTCGCAATTGTTAAATAATAGTTTTACGGCATCCCCAAATTAAACGATTAAATATAATTAGGTTATGGATACCGTGACGCAATACATGTGAAACTGGAATTATCACTTTCAAAATTGAATAATTAAAGTACTTGCCGCTACTTGGAATCGAACTCCCGATCTCCGTATCCACTGGTCCCGATGATGTCCTCGCTGCCACACTGCTATATATAAATACCGTCGATGGGGGTGACAATGGGTCTGGGGGGTGAGATTGGGTCAAAACGGAGAAACATAAAATTTGAAATAGCTCATCAACTATCGCTAATTTATATAGAAAACTTTATATTATTTCAAAGAGGAGATGTTTTTACACGTCATGATGCAGAATAAGATGTTTAGCAATAATCGTTTTTTGTTAAATTTGTGGCTAAACTTATATGATGCAACTACTAGTAAATCACTCTGAAAAAATTTCTCCTTCGTAATGTTCAACACAAGTACCTAACCATAAATTTTCTTACAAGTGATTAGCTGTAGGTATTTCCTGGTTGATAAAATGAAAAAAGCGGGATGTCATTGCTCTTTTTATTTAAAAATTCAAAATAGTTGACCCTATGTCTAAATATTAAGAATGGGGGTGAGTTTGGGTCAAGCAAGTTATCGAGTGCACATAACTTTATTAAAAATTCAGCTTGTTATCCAGTCCCCATTTGACGTTAGAGTGGTGCCCTGTTAACCGTATCTTCATAAAAGCACGCTTTGTTTCGAAAATATGTCGAGAAGTGTCAAACGAGTGTGTTAAAACGTTTAGTGCCAAAAATCATTTATAACAATACACCCATGCATTTGGACAGCTCCTCTAATCATCAGCTAATCTTTAGAGTACTGCAATATCGTAAGCTCACAAAATAGACTTAATAGCATTCCTCTATCTCGAGATGGATGATTTGCTTTAGCAATATAGAGGCCAATGATCATGTACATAAGAGTTTATAACAGAGGGTTTGGTTAAACATTTCTTAGGCAGTATACTAAAACTATCATGTTTTTTTTACAATCAATCTTTCAATGCGCCCTCCCTCATTGTAATCCCCCCTCCTCTCATGAAGGTTGAAACTCTAAATGAAGATGATTATAATGGCTAAAAATGGCGATACAGCATAAAAAAGTTATTTTATCAAATTTCAACCATTTTTTCGATTGTATTAGGCCTTTTAGGTGGATTAATCATCTTTTAAAATTACCTAAATATTTATTTGTTATGAAGTGTGTTTAAAGTAGGTTTACTAGATATGATCAATAAAATTAATTCACATTCTCAGATAGGCGATTTCGAATACTTTGACCCATTCTCACCCCCTCTAAGGGGTGAGATTGGGTCAATTTTCAATCATTTGTAGTTTAGTAAGCAATTCATATAACGTGATACTTTCTTGCTAAACTATCATTACCACATAGAAGAGTATACATACCAAATAAAAAGTTATTCCGACTTCATTTTTATTTGTTATTTAACAAATAATCTTTGAGTATCCTTTTTTGACCCATTCTCACCCCCAACGACGGTAACATAGAAAATAGCCCGTTTTGTTTTACTCCAGACAAGGCTTCATAATTGTGCCGCAAGAAACCTTACCCAACTTCAAAAGCTGTAAAAGCTTGTGAAACGTCAAACGCAATAATGTTTACATTGAACAAGCTGTGTGGTTGCGCCAACAGATTCTTCTTCACAGCTTCTAGCTGAAAGAGTGTTCTTTAAACGGCTACGAAGCGCTGCTGTTTTGTGTTTTGGCAACATTACAAAACGTACTGTATAAAAGCAGCTGTTGTAGTGGCTGGGACTCTTACTCGATTTGCACATCTTCCGGAAAATCTTCCGGCATTGAATTAAAGTGCAATAAAAGCAACCCAAATAATTTCACAGCACAGAGATGGATAGCTGTAAAGAATTTGTGTAGTAGCTATATATCCAGCTTAAAGTTTGTTTTGACAATAATGTTTACATCCGACAAGCCGTGTTGGTAAACCAACAGTTTCTTTATTACAGCTTCTAGCCGTAATGAAATCGCATAACGGCCTTTAAAGCGCTGCTGGTTTGGGGATTTGTCAGTATAACGAATTGTACTGTATAGTAGCAGCTGTTTTATTAGTGGGGACTCCTATTCGATGTGTTCAAGTTTTCACATCTTCCGGGAAATCTCCCGGAGTTGGAATAGAGTGGAGTAAAGGCAGCCCCAGTGGATTTCTGAAAACCGAGTTTGGTAGCTGGATGGTGCTTGTTTTGCAGTCGTGTATTAGCTTATGATTTATATTTGACTAGCTTTCCTTTTGTTCAGCGTTGACTGCTTTTACTCGATGGTTACACAACAGAAAGCAAATGACTGAAGCTTATAGCGCTGAAAATGTTAGTTGGGATTCGGAATTTTTGCAGAATCATTGGATCAATATCTGTAAGAATTCTGAACTGTTCATTTTCTATAAATAAATTGCTGTTAGTATGTCTGAAATCCATGGATGGTTTCTGAAAGATTCTGAAAGATTCAGATAAATTTCTGAAATAATCCATGGAGGAGTTTCTTAAGCATGGAAATTTTTCTAGAAGAATTCTTGGTGAAATATCTGGAGGGTCCCCTACACTCAGCGAATAAAAAACTTACGAAATTCATCGAAATACCTTATGGATGCCATAAGAATACCTTATGGAAATTGGTCGTGCTGGTTATGACAAATTCCATAAGATAGACTTATGAAAAAAATCTTAAAATGATGCAGACTGGATTCGCTCCACGGACATCGGGGTCGCTGAGCTCGTTTTTTATCCACACGGCTACCGACGGTTGAGAAAACCATGTTGCTAAACAAATATAATAGCCAGCTGTGAGACGATTCTACGTCACTGAAAATCATTCGAATCATTATGAATTGTTTAAAAGCCCGGTCATAAGTTGATCCTTATGGCAATCTTAAGTTTATTTGGCTGAGTGTATAGGAACTTCTGAACAGTTCATGGAATATATGCATCCAAGAATGTCATTCGTAAATTGCGACGAAAATCTTCCAGATATGCAAAGAATATGTAGGAAAATTTGTTTGTGGACCTAATAAGAATACCGCCAAAAATTTTATTGATAATCCGTTATGGTTTCCAAAAAAGTACTTGAAAAAGGATAAGTGAGGATCTTCAAAGTTTGCTGTAATAAATCATTAAATGAAGTCGCAAAAAATGTTACATAACATCCACAAGAAGAACTTCAAAAAATACTCCTATGCAAAAGAAAAAAAAATAGAAACTGTTTAAAAATTACCACTTTTATTGCTATCAGGTTTAAATAGGTGGTTCTTAAAGTGTTGACGAGATAAAATGTTTGCCGTTTTCACATCGGCGTGGGAAATTTTGTTCGGCGGCGTGAAAAAATATGAACAGCGGCGCGCCGGGTCAATTTAACTGGCGGCGGCGGCGTGGAAAAATCGTCGGCGACGGCGGCGCGGCGCGGCGGCACACACGTCTATTTCTATATAATATATTTGACATTATTAAATGTGCAATTCTGATGAATGAATTAGGTTTGAGATAATTTGTAGCTGAAACTATTTTCAAAAACCTATAAAAACTTGAAAAAAATCAGAGAATTTTATATTCTTAAGAGCGTTGACAAATTAATCATCGTTCAATATAATACTGAGATTAGGGTGAGTTTTTGACGCAAGTTTAATTCTGAGATTAGTTGAGTTAGCAGCATGAAGCAATCCAGGGTTACTTAAGTTTTTTTTTGCTGATGCTTAAGCGCTATTTCTAGTGTGTTATGGTGCTCAGCTGAAGATGTTCAAAATCTTCTCGTGGTAGGAATGTTTCACATGTTAGCGCAAACAAAAAAGGAAATACTGCTTAAAAATGTGACAAACTGCATATCTACGGTCGGTTTGCCGTAGTCGTTTACCTATGAGTATGCAATGCAGCACTCGCGCTCCCAAACTTTGCGCGCCCATACTTGGAGATGCAAATGCAAGTGTTCCATCAAGCAGCAGCTAGTTGCCGGAGACACTTATTTCGCCATTCACCACCTCCCCGTCCCGGGCACCTATCGACTCTACTCCATTCAACCATTTATCATGAAACCGCGCCAAAAACCGCGCAGTATGACTGTTCAACAACCGGGTCGTCGCTGTCGCAGATGATGATGGTGATGACGACGTCGAGCCGCGCCGGATGAACCGAGGAACGGGCACGGCACAAAGTCACCTTTTGTCTGGATGATGGAACGGGGCGGCGCGGCGGTGGGCCAGCCAAAAACGTCGCATCTGGTTGACTTCCACCGAAGACCACTTTATCAAGAAGACTTGTAGCACTACTCAAAATCGGGAGTCACTGTTAGCAGCGCCACCACGGATTAAGGTGGAAACATTTATGGTAGTGTGTGTAAATCTTCATACTCGCACCAATACACTCTTACACTTTTATACAAAGGTACCACCTTAGCTCAACAGGCGGCGGTGCACAGAAACAAATATTTATGTAAAATTCAGCGAAAAATCATGCACATAAAGAAAATGTCAGAGTTAGTGCATATTTACATGAGATATCATGTAAAATTACGTTACGTTCGTGTAAATTTCTGCTAATAGTCGCGTAACCGGTTGGTGTTCATGATAGTTTACGTGATGGTTGGCGGAAATTTACACGATGGTAATGTAATTTTACATTAAATCCCATGTTAAAGTGCACTAACTCTAGCATTCCCTTTATATGCATGATTTCTCGCTGAATTTTAATTGCATATTTTTTTCTGTGTCATCGGTGTCGCATGCCGTTAGTATGGGAAAACAACAGAGTTGCATGTCTTCTTGATAAAGTAGTTTTCGCTTCCACGTTAGCTATACCTACCGATTTCCCTTCCGCCACCTACCATCTTCCAGGTGGAATAGTGTTACTGCTGTTCTTTGTTGCATTATGCAGTACAGGAACTGACAAAAGTAAAATATCATCTAATATTTACTTACCTGGTCCATTCGCGACTACGAAGGTAAAAGAGATTCCAACTCTTTATCGCTCTAATTGAAATCCTCGTAAGGAACTGTCAGAATGTTCGTGAAAAAAAAAGCAAAAAATATTTCCCTCGTTATTTTTTTCACGTAAACCTTCACGCACATTCGACAACTTCGTAGTCGCGAATACTCCAATGCACGGTGACGTCATCAAAAAAATGTGTCAGAGGCGTTGCACCGAAGGGGGGGGGGCTTCAGGGGTATTTTCGGGGAGTTTGGAAGAGTCTCAGTTGCGTTACATGGGATCCGATGGGGTTTTAAGGGGATTTCGAGGGCATTTCAGAAAGCTTCAGAGGATTTTTGGCGAGTTTCAGAGGCGTTACGTAGGCGATTTTAGTGGTTTCTAAGGGTCGCAGATGCGTTACATGGGGTACGATGGGGATATAGGGGTCTTTCGAAGGCATTTCAGGCAGCTTCTGATGATTTTTGGCGAGTTTCAGAGGCGTTACGTAGGCATTTTTGGGGGTTTCCGAGGGTCTCAGGCGCGTTACATGCGGTCGGAGGGAATTTTAGGGGGATTTCGGAGGCATTTCAGAAAGCTACAGATGATTTTAGGCAAGTTTCAGAGGCGTTACGTCGGTGTTTTTTGGGGTTTCTGAGAGTCTCAGTTGCGTTACATGGGATCCGATGGGGTTTTAAGGGGATTTCGAGAGCATTTCAGAAAGCTTCAGAGGATTTTTGGCGAGTTTCAGAGGCGTTACTCAGGCGTTACGTAGGTGTTTTTGGAGGTTTCTGAGGGTCTCAGATGCGTTACATGGGATCCGAGGGGGTTTTAGGGGGATTTCGAAGGCATTTGAGAAAGCTTCAGGTGATTTTTAGTGAGGTTCAGAGGTATTACTCAGGCGTAACGAAGGCGTTTTCGGGAGTTTCTGAGTGCCTCAGGTGCGTTACATGGGGTCCGAGGGGGTTTTAAGGGGAATTCGAGGGCGTTTTAGGAAGCTTCACACGATTTTTGACGCATTTTACAGGCGTCACACAGACAGGCGTTTTAGGGGATCTTGGAGGGTCTCAGGAGTATTACAGGGGATTTTGTGGGGAGGTTAAGGGGTGGTTAAGGGGGCCTACAGTTTCTGAAAATACATTTTGAATCACAGCTCTTAAGTAAGCTTCAGAGAGATTTCAGCGGCGTTTCAATGCGTTTCTTAATCGATTCAGGTTGCTCAAGAAAGTTCTTAGGAAATCTTAAACAGTCCCAAACCAACCCCATCCCCCCTCATTGCTTCCCCCTGAGCATGTCCTGAACTCCCCTTAACTCCACTTGCAACTTGATTCCACTAAACCAACCTTATCCCTAATCTAAAACACTCCAACTGCTCTGAACACAATCAGATTCTATTTAGGGGCCGTCCATATACCACGTGGACAAGAAAATCCTGGTTTTTGACCCCCTCCCCCCTCCCCGTGGACAAGCGTGGACTTTGCTTTGACCCCTACCCCCCTCCCCTATTGTCCACGTGGACTTCAGAAATAAAAGTTTTTTTTTTATATTTTTAAAAAGGTGTTTTTAAAAGTTTTAAAGAAGAGAGCTGTTCTGCCCATATTCGCATAGCTGACGTAAGCGCCACTGTCGTTTTCAATACTCTTCACAATGAATTAACAATGAATAATGGAAATATTAAGATTTATTTTACGCTAACATCTAGCTAGAGGTTAGATCTTGTGATCTATTGAATGAAACTGGTCACAATTATGCACATGTGATAGATATTAGCTTGTGAATGCTGGCATTGTCAATGGTGGTTACGTCGACTGTGCGATCATGAGCAGTGTTTTTTTTTTCTAAACAATTTCTCAAACATAATTCATAATGTAATAAATTTCAAATATTCTATGGCTATAAACAAATTATCAACATTTTATTTTTCAGAATGTTTCTTTAATCTAAAGCTGTCTAATTTTTTGTAGAGATAATTTTTATATGAACAATTCTGAAAACTTCTGATTTCTTTTTTGCATAAACAAAAAGCCAAATTTCGAGAAAGCATAGTGCAATTTCGAAATTAAATTATAGTGCAAAAATTTAGTCTGTTCCATATTTGGGAAAGTTTAAAAAAAAACAACATTATGAAGTAAACCTGCAAAATTTTAGAAGGATTAGAACATTTCTTAAGATATTTTAAAAATTCGAAGTAGTTTTGAAAATTGATATGAAATTACAAGTTATCCATTGAGAAATTTAACGACAATTTTAAAGATACTACAACACTTTAATGGTCTACGCCAAATTTCGAACTTTCAGAATACTATTTGATAAAGATTTAAAAAAAAAATAAATAAGAGAACTGCATCAATGATACGAGATATTCCTTGAGTTTCCTTGATGATAGTTGTTTTATTTTTAGATTAATATTGTCCACGTGGACATTCGACAGACCCCCACCCCCCTCTCCATGGACAAGCATGGACTTTTCTTGAACCCCCTCCCCCCTCCAAGTTGTCCACGTGGTATATGGACGGCCCCTTAGGTAACGTTACATAAATGGGTCCCTCCATTAGATTTTTCCTAAATGGATTCGACCTAAATGGAGGTTTGAGTGTATTGTCTCTATTGGTTATCCGTGCGTACACTAATGCCGGTCACTGTACGTAGGAAGCTGCCGGCCGTTGGAAATCGTTTGAACCGCAAAACGATTCTCCCATAGTGGGACAACTCCGTACTTGGGTGCTCTCTAGGGTACTGCTCGTTGCTGTTACTGCTGGAGCACATGTGATGTAATCAGTATTCATCATCTGAGTCACGTATAGGGTTCTTACTGCTTCGCCCCCATTCCCTACACCCAACGTGTGGTTTCAAATAAGCTTCCTAGTCCGATATTCTCTATATGTACCTACTTTAGAGCACGCGTACGAAAAAGCACTTAAGCCGTACTGCCCCTGTTATTAATTTAGAATCAGTTGCTGTAGGTTCGGCCGCAATGTATATTACTGCGCACAGTTCGATGAGTCAATCCAAACACAATAATCTAATCAAATTAGAACCCAACTGGCGGTAGAATATGTAGTGTACACGCGATGCTCACGCCCACGATCGCGATCGGAACAATCCATTTATTGTCATGCCGTTGGTTGATTGCTAGTGGCTGCCGTTAGGCTACCGAAGCAAATTTGTATCGGAATTTGATCGCATCATCATCGTCGTTATAATCGCGCGCTAATGCACCGTATCGTAACGTGGACATGTGGGCGGTGATTCATGGGTGTGGTAGCAGAATGTACTAAAAAGGTTAATCTAATAAGTAAAACCTGTGAAGCTAAAGCTAAGCTAAAGCTAAGCTAAAGCTAAGCTAAAGCTAAGCTAAAGCTAAGCTAAAGCTAAGCTAAAGCTAAGCTAAAGCTAAGCTAAAGCTAAGCTAAAGCTAAGCTAAAGCTAAGCTAAAGCTAAGCTAAAGCTAAGCTAAAGCTAAGCTAAAGCTAAGCTAAAGCTAAGCTAAAGCTAAGCTAAAGCTAAGCTAAAGCTAAGCTAAAGCTAAGCTAAAGCTAAGCTAAAGCTAAGCTAAAGCTAAGCTAAAGCTAAGCTAAAGCTAAGCTAAAGCTAAGCTAAAGCTAAGCTAAAGCTAAGCTAAAGCTAAGCTAAAGCTAAAGCTAAGTCTAATCGAAGTGATAATCGAAATTCTCGCAAATAAAGCTAACTGATTCTTTAACCAGTTTTCCTCAGAGTAACCCTTTCAAGCACAAGAAAACTCCAGCTTTATCCAACCTATAATCCGAAACAGTAAAGCACAGTCACTTTCCGTCCTTTTCCACCCATCTCGATGAGCGCAGGATGAGCATTCGATTCCGTGTAGCTTCCGTGAACGGAAAAGGATGTGGGAGTGCCTCGGCACAGGAAACCAACCCTCTCATCGTCCGCCGACCAGAACAGAAGGGGAAATGGTGGTGGTGGAGAATCAGGTGGCTTGTTCAGCGATTTTTCCTAATTCAAGTGGCGGGTGTTGGTTGGCTTGTAGGTTGGTAGGTATGTACCTACCTACTTCCTACCACCAACCCACGACGATGATGGAACGTACGAAGTATGAAGAAGATCGTCTTGTGGTGATTATCGTAATAGGGGTTTTCCTTTGTTGGTGTGGCTTTCCTCTATCGGCTCAAGTGTGTACCTTAACCAATACTAGGGGGGAGTCGGTATAAAATGCGCCTTGCTAATCTACCCAGCACCTAGTACATAAGTGACCCGATTTTGTCAGCCCCTTTTCGAAACACATTTTTTGCTCTCCTCGAAAATCTAAACATTTTTTCAAACTTTTTATCTCTCTTTGTTCTGCTCTTTAGCTGTAGTTTGATGATAAACATGAATGAATTGGTTAAAATTTGACCGTAAAATAACGAGAGCTATAAGTTTGCCGCAAAATGGGGCTGACAAAATCGGGTCCTTACTGTACAACATTTTAGATTGACAATATCTAGTGAATATGTCCCCTGTCCAAGAGTGATGGGTTTGACGGTGGCTTATCAAGCGTCGTCATATAGTGAAAATGTGTTTAAATAATTTCAATTTTAGTCTTTTATAATTATAGATTAGCTAAATTAAATATAGTAACGGAAATTAGTGAAATAGTAAATGGAATAGTATTTGAAAGTAACTAGGTGTTGAATTAAAGCATTTCTTTACAAAATTAAACTAAAATAGAATCTGAATAATCATACCATTGCTTTATTGACTTTAATTTAAACGCTTGATTTGTCATGCCTCCAGCATACGCTTAATCGCTGTCGCATGATCTAACAACAGTTGATTACGCGCAGTGCTGGGGGGACCGACAGGGCTTATTACCAGTCTATACTAACCCTCTAACTACTAACAAGACTGGGAAGCCAACGATCACTCATTGCACTTTTGATAGTAGTATTAGTAGTAGTAGTTAGCAGTAGTAGTAAGAGTAGTAGTAATAGTAATAGTAGCAGCATTTTATTAACAAGTTGATTCGTACTATTCTTTTTCACTTCTTCGAAATTATTTTTATAGCAACTATAAACTCAGGAGTGGATAGCATAACGACATTGATTGCAGCAGGGTCCAACCTTATTATGTAATGCAAGAGTGCATATGGGATGTCTCTGCATTACTTATATCTTCTAATTAAGACAGGGCAGGGTGATAAGAAAATCGCATTAGTGAATAAACAATTTAAAATCTAAATTTTAGATGTTGAATGCTGTTCACTCAAGAAGTTCACTGGTGCAGGTAGAAAAAAAAACTTTTGAATCTCTCTATTTCTTAGCATAGTAACAAGAAACTATATTTAAAACTGAATATAAATTATGCTCTCTATGATGCTCAACAATGCTATAAACAGAATACTAAAATTTCCGGGCCGCCATTTTGTGGAGTTTGGCGGCCCACTGTCTTCTTGTCATTTCAGGTTCATTTTCTACAACGCGTGCGTGGCTACAAAGAGTGAACAATACCATCGTCTAGGGGGCATTTTGGAGCTAAATTCGGTGAGTCTGTTCCATTATATTTACGCTGTCATTATTTTAAATTCACCATGGATAGTTGCGGCCTTTTTTTACATGCATATTGTTATGCATCTGTTTGTGCACATTTGTTGTTACCCATCTTTCGTGTATTTACTCAACTAGCACTGTAAAGTTCGTCACTTCGAGTGTCGGCCTAAATTCTTAGTGTTCATTTCATTAAAACTACTATTGTTGTATAGTCCACATATTTGATGTTGCCACTATGGGAGAGCACGTTGAGCACCAGTTTGTCCACATCTGCTGGAGCTTTTGGCTGGGGGTGGGTCTGGTTTGCAGGTTTAGCGGGGGCCTACCACAATTTGGGAGTGTGAGGGGGGGGGGGGATCTCTGCATTGAACTCACTACTCATCAATTCCGTGGGGTATCTAGAAGACAATTGACAATAAGATTGGAAAAAAGCCTGCAGTTGGGAACTAGACTAAAATAGTGGCCGATAGAAAACAACGCGCTAGACAGCATTATTATTCATTTTTTTTAATATTTACCCATAGGCTTTCGCCGGTTGGCAGTATAGTATTTAGCTGTGTACGAAGATACGGATTAGTTGGTGTACAGATGACAGGGTTCTCACGGGAAGTGCTTCAAGCGAGGCTTCCATAACAACTGACAATAAAGAAACCTATTTTCCTTGACTTTCTACGCAATGGACATCTGACCGAACACACGTGTTCTCGTTAATCTCCTAGGCATTATTAAGACATGACGTATGTGCATGACGGAACAACTAGCAGGACACAGTTCCAGACGTCTCTTTTTAATAACGATATTCAGCATATTTCCAATAAAACTACACTTCAATAAAGCAAAGACTAAAGCTGCTATGATAGAACAGATCAGAATGACAGGAAGTAAGCAGCTGCGCTTATGCTAAAGTGCCGGTAGTGGCGCTTTTCTGATAAATGCGGTAAACGTGATAACAGTGTAAACAAGCAGAAAAGTTTGCGCTACGGAATCATAGACGGCGCTCGTGTTCCATGTGTTTTTCACATATACAGCGGCGCCGCCTGGCACCTATCCACTCGAAACATCATGCGCAACACGGGTGGAAAATGCCAGTCAGAAAAAAAGAAGTAAACAACTTGAAATTTGTATGGTGATGTAATCAATTCTCAGTTACTGCAATGAATCCAGAAGAAACGCGTAGGGATAATGATTTTGTTTCTAATTTGCAACTTTTTGCCCCAAGGCACAAATCGCTGCGATGCGGAACGAGTGTAAGCCAACGATTTGTCCATACAAGAAAAGTGATTTTACTTTTAATGTGGTGGCGCCATCTCTGAGAAAAACAAGCTTTGATTTCTTACTATTGACTTATTGACTACATATTGGAGATCTACTTCGAATAACTGACAAATTGACAAGAACCTAACTAAATACATGGACCATACTACAAAAAAAAAATTGACAAAAAGAAAAAAGGGGAAACTTTTATTAAAACTATTTTTGTTCAACGCAGGCCAAAACAGTGTCGACTTGGGCCACGATATGCCTACGTACTTCTGTGTGTTGAAACAAAAATAGAGGCTCATAGAAGCAAACGTAGGGAAAGGGTGCGGTGTTTGAACATAAGCACAGTGTGCTACCGCCGTAATCACTATGAAAAAAAAAAAAAAAATATCTAGTGAATATGTCGATCATCCACTTAGTTTCATAAATATGATGAATCGAGTTTTGCATTTATACACAGAAAAAATATCTGAAAACTACGCTTGACGAAAATATAAGAACATTTAACTTTTCATTTAATTTTATTAGTTTTACATAAAAGATTTTCTTGCACTCAACATTGTAAGGAAGCTCCATACTGTAGCAGACAGCCCGTGATTTTACAATCCGATGGAGAATTGTGTTGAAAGCGATGGAGGCTATTTTGTTACAAAAAATACACATTAATAAAAACAAAAAAAAATGTTACAGCGAACTCGATGTATCAAATTTGAACTGTGTGGGAACAATCTGAACAATAAAATCTTAAAAATGCGCTTGAGAAACTTCTGAGATTAGTTAAGTTTTTGAAGAATTTTCGGAATAAATGACGTTCAGGTGGTAAACCCACACAGATAAAAATAATGAGATTTACACGTCATGTAAACTTCATTTTAGTCATGTAAACTTACTGTTATGACGGTTTACATGATATATCATGTAAATTTGCGTTATATGTCATGTAAACACTCAGAGTCATGCTTAATTACATGACATATAATGTAAGTTTACATGATATTTTATGACATTTACATGATATGCCATGTAAACTTCTGTGATATCCTACGCTCCAATCATGTGCATTATATGTCACACAATTTTACATTCTTTTTTCGATCTGTGCACATGTGTTTCACAAGATCATGTTATGGGTTTTTATGTGCATTGTACAGTCCGGTTCAAAATTCAAAATATTCGAAGGGGTTGACAATATACACAGAAAGAAATTCTAAAAACTACACGTACGTAAATATTAGAGCGCTCAAATTTCCATTTCGGTTTATTCGATATTACATAAAAGAATTACTTGCATGCAAAGTAGTAAGCAACCCCCATACTGCAGAAAACCTGTGATTTTACAATCCTGTGGATAATTGTATTGAGAGCGATGGAGATAATTTTGTTACAGCGAATTCGATGTAACACTGTTGAACTGTGTATTACAATGTAATACATCATTTTTTTTAAATAGACTACACCGTCTTCAACCAGAGGTTGCATAGACTGAACGAGCACAAACATGAGACAACGGAGAGCACACAAAACACCCAGTGATCCAGTGGAGAATTTTCCGTTTGATTTCGAACCTACATTCCGAGGCTTACGAAACGGCCAGACGACTGATGCCTCTAATCGCACGACCACGAAGCCCACAAATTAGCTCACAATTTTTTAACTAGTTTATGTACCCAATTTAAATAAAATACCAAAGAAGATTAGGCTCTGTTGATCTCTTTTGCACATTGTTGTGCTTGTCCTAATGAGGTTGCTCTGGATATATCCTGAAATTCTTTGAAGCGTTTTTCTTGAAGTTCCTACATGATCTTTTAAAGGATTTCTCCTTGAATTTCTTGATGGGTTTCTTCTAGAATTCTTTGAGGGATTTCTGCAGGAGTTCCTTCAGAGATTTCTTCAGGATCTTTTCCAGGGATTTTTCCATGAACGCTTCATTGATTTCTGCAGGATTTTGTTCAGGAAGGATTTTTAGGATTTTTCCAAGAATTCATTGAGGAATTTCTTCACAAACTCCTTCATGGATAAGTTCTAAAGAGATGAACAAGCCTAGAGCTGACAATCTCTACAATAAAATGATAGGGTAAAAGTACCAATAGTGGTGCTATTAGTAGCTCCGTGTACTAAAATAATTGAATAAAATTATTAATACCACAAAATAAATAGTCTGAAGACGTTAAAAGGTAGTTTTTCACTTAAATTTGTTAGGAAAAATGTAAAAACCATTGTTTATTTCAGTTTTTGCTAATAAATCACTTGCACCAACTATAGGCACACGGTTCCTATTATGGAGGTAAAATTTAACATTGGTTCCTATAGTGGCGCATCCCATTGAATTCTTATGGAACCCACCACTATAGGAACACTACCACCACTATAGGTGCAAAGGAGCAGAAAAGTTAAAATAATTATTTAAAATAGGTTCTCCGCTAAATCTTGAACACAAAACTGAATTAACATTATTAATTAGGTATGATGCACGACACTTATGGTTCTTACAATCGTCAAAATAATTTAAAAATTACCTTAATGCCGACCGGTTTCGGGCTCGATGCAGCCCATCTACGGGACAATGTCCGACTGATGCATCTATTAAAAATGTCATTTGCAAGCTTTTTGGTCGAAATAGTGCTAAATTGCCACTACCACCACTATTGGTACTACCTCCACTAAGGGAGCTTTTACCCTAATAATTATAATAATCCTTCATGGATTCCTCCATGAATATCTTCAGTGACTTTCCCAGGGATTCTTACAGAAGAATTCATTTAAAAATTTCTTCTTGAGTTCCTCCAGAAATTGCTTCAGGAGGTGTTTGAGGATTTTCTCTTGCAATTGCCAGAGATTTTTCTCCAGACACTTCTTCATGAATTTCATCTCAAATTCCTACAGAAATTTCTTCAGAAACTCTTTAAGGGGATTTTCCAAAACTTCTTCAAGGACTCCTTCAGGAACTTCTTTTAAGATTTCTCCGGCGTCTTCTCCAGGGATTTCTCCAGGAACTCTTCAGGAATTTATCCTAGAATTCTTTGTGGGATTTTTTTTTGGAATTCCTTGCTGAATTTCCTCACAAATTCTTTCTGGGAGTCCTCCAGAGATTTCTTCGGTAATTTCTCTATGGATTATACGGGGATTTCTCTAGGAATTTCTTCTTTAATTCCTCCAGCATTTTTTTTATTAAACTTTCGAGGGACTGCTGGATGTCATGGAGATATTTCTATATGAACTACATGAAGGATTTCTCTATGAACTGCCTCAGGAATTTCTTTTCAGATACCATCAGTCAATTTTCCAGGAACTTCTTCAGAAATTTGTCGAAGAAATCTTTCAGGGATTACTCAGTGAATTTTGTGTAATTTTTTTCCGGGAAGTTTTTGAAAGATTTCTTCGTTCCTTTAGGGATTGCTCCAGGAATTCCTTCAGTGATTTATCCAGATATTTCTCTATAACTTGCGTCAGAAATTTTTCCTGGAATTTCTTTCTCCTAGAATTATTGTAGAAATTTCTTCCAGAACTCCTTCTGGGATTTCTTATCAAATCCCATCAAGAATTTCTCCAAGAACTCCTTGAGGGATTTCTTTAGGAACTCCTTCGTGGATTTTTGCAGGACCTTATTTGGAGACTTACTGTGGGATTCCTCCAGGAGATTTTTGAGGGATTTTCCGATGAATTCCTTCAAAAAATCCTCCTAGAATTCTTAGAGGGATTTCACCTGGAGTTTCGGCAAGGATTCGCCAAGACGGTGCTTCAGGAATTCCTCCAGGACTTTTTCAGGGATTCCATCAGTAATTTCTTCTCGAAATCCTTCAGAGATTTTTCATTGAATTCTTTTTTTTTAGTGAAGTTGCTTGAGAATTTTTCTCTTGTAATTGATGAACAGCTTTTCCAGATTTTTTTTCAGGATTTCGTCTAAGAACTTCATCAGCCATTTCTTCAGAGATTATTTTAGAAATTCTTCGGGGATTCGTCCAAGAGCTCCTTCAGGGATTTCTTCAGAGATTTTTTCAGAAAATTTTCGGGGATTTCTCCTGAAATTGTTGGAGAGGAATTCACCCGAGAATTCCTTCAAAGATTCCTCGAGAAACTCCGTCAGCGATTTGTCTTAAAAGTCCTTCAGGAAATGTTTCAGGATTTCCTTTTGGGATTTCTCTAGAAACCCTTTCATGGATTGTTCAGAAACTAGCCCAGGTATTCCTTCTTTCTTCATAAACTCATTTAGGGACTCCTTGAGGAACCTATTCCACGATCTCCTTCAGGGATTTTTTCACGAATTGTTCCAGCAGTTTTTTCAGGGGTTCCTCGTGAAGTTAAGCCAGCGATTCCATCTGAAATTTCTTTAGTGATTTTCCCTATGAGTTCTATCAGGGAATTCTCAAGGAGTTCCTGCTGTTATTCCTTAAGGTGTTCGTTATGTGGTGTCACCTGAAGTTCCTTCAGTGATTCCTCAAGATGTTTTTGCAGGGTTTCCTTTAGGATATCCTTCAGGGATTCTTCCAGGAGTTCTTTCAGGTGCATTTTTCATAAATTCTTGCAGGAGTCCCTTAAGGAATTCTTTCTGCTTCTTCGGAATTTATTACGGGATTCCTCTAGGACAGCTCGGCTTTCCTGTAGCATTCGGCCTTTAAACGATCCATATTCTCTGCAATGCGCAGAAACAAACTCCTACGCATACGGAAATGCCTTTCGAACTGAATCTTTCAGCGGCGTCGATGGTGTAGTGGTAAGCGAGGTTCAATCCTAGTCAACGCCGTCGGTATTTCTGAGACAAAAATATCTGATCACACCTTCCCTCGGATAGGACGTTAAGCCAAAGGGTTCAGGTGTATGTGGATGTCTCCCTGACTGTCTGTGTTTAGGCTTAGTACCAGAAATAGGCAGACGAAAAACTAGAGCTAATGACGAATGGTATCGGCTCGCCATAAATAAGAAGAAGAAGAAGAAGAAGAACTGAATCTTCTGCAAAATAACATTGTACAGCTTCTGGTTCTTCATGAAGATCGTTCAGCGATTCCACCTGAAGTACCTTTTGTGATTCCTCCAATAGTTCCTCATGTGGTTTCTACTGAAATTCCTTCAGTTATTCCTCCAGTAGCTTTCCAAGGATTCTCCAGGAATTACTCCATGGGTGTTTTCAAGAGTCCCTTCAGGAGACGCTCCAGGAGCATTTTCATGGGATTCTCACAGGAGATCCTTCAGAGATTTCTCCAGGGGTTCATTCAAGGATTCCTCTTGGAGTTCCTTTGAGGGATTCCTCAAGCAGTTTCTACAGGGATTTCTCTAGGTAAGCCTAATTTGCCTGTAGCATTCAACCTTTGAACGATCCATCGATATTGCAATTCGCAGAAACAAACTTCGACGGACAAACGGAAACGCTTTCCCAACTACATACCTATCCATTAGACCTGTTCACTTTGAAACTTTTTTTCTCCGATTCTCCGTGACACATCAAATTATCAATCCACATGCAAAAACAAGTCTTCAGTCCAAAATTGAGCCAAATTGATAAAGATTTAAAGGTGTATCAAATCGATTTTGTGTTTTTTTAACCGTTTTCACAGAAATTTACTCATAAATCCAGAAAATTGCTCCGAAAGGATGCCGAAAATACCGTTAGGATATAGTTAGTACAATACTCTACAACTTTGCCGAAGACACTACGGTGTTTAAATTGCTTATTTCGAAGTTATTCAATATTTTTTGTTAAAAAATCACGAAAAAACACGATATTTTTACGATTTTACATATAAAAGTCATGTAATTTTACATTATTTTAAGTGACTAAATTAATTAGCTATTTCTCCTTTGTGTAACGAACATTTCGTCCATACATTGTTTTTGTGTAGGAATTCGTTTTCATTGACTAATTATCAAAAGTATGTCACGTTGATACTAAAAATCACACAGAGTTACCAGCACGAATTAAAACAAAGTTACCCATGATTAAGACGTCATGCCATCGTATTCTAATGTTTTTTGATTTAAGTATCAGAAATGGTGCGGATGGTAAGGCTCAAGCTTGCGGATCAGAAGGTCCGAGGTTCAAGCTCAAATACATGATAAACTTTTTTTTTCTTTCTTTGTAGCAGTTAGAGCATCGCCACGGGCGTCCCTATCTGGGTCCTTATCCCTATTTCCGGGCCCTGAATAGGGACCCATGTTTACACCGGTGGTATCTAAACGGGAATGAAAAATAAGGACGCGACATAGGATTAGCGATGGGTTTCCACATTTGGGGACCCACTCAAATCTTGCACTGAGTTGCTATTCCGATGGTTTGTGTGACGTCACTTTCTTTATTTACATTTTGCGATGAAATGAGCTGAGCAGTGGTGTTGAAAATGAACAGCAGTGGATCAATAAAGCAAGAGGTGAATGTTGATTTTGTCTTACGTGACTAGATGTTTTCCAGCACCCTATCACAAACAAACAGACGCAACACTCAAGACAACACTAATAATTCCCACGTACACCGATTCAACGGTTTATTTAAAAATTTAATAGTTGGCCAACTGCCCATCTGTGGGGCTCGCAGCGTTTTACATTCGCTCAAAATTGTCACCTAGTTTATGATTGGCCACTCTATTGGCCAAACTCAGTCCTTTTGGATAGGGAGAATATATTTCCGCGACTATGATTTTGACTAGTAAACGTATCACTTGAAAGAAATTGCTATTAAAATCATCGTCATGTAAACAAAATTCCCAATGCCAAACACGCTATTTCACAAAACGCTCAATAGGTGCCGGTAGTGAGCGAACGTGAAACAGGAGCAAAAATTATGTGAGCGCCGTTTGCGAGCAATTTGCAAACTACAGAATATTTGGTTTAAATGTTCTTTAAAAAAAATAAAACTATGTGACGAAATGTTAGAAGTGTTACGTGTGCTTGTCTGTGACCCTTTATGCCTTTGTCATTTTATGCAAGATTCATCAAAAGTTTGGGCATATTTAATTTGCTTCATTTTGTACTATACGTCCGATAAAAAATGAGGACCACTTTTAGCAACGCACGGTGGAAAATCAATATGTTTTTGAAGTCCCTAAACCCAAAATAGAAACCACTGGTGGGAAGGTGGGGTGCTATCCTGAAATAGCACCCGAAAAGGAGTGGTATAATAGGGATAGCGATGAGGACTCCCGTGGCGATACTCTTAGGATGATGAATCTGCCATGACTTACACGCAATCTCCCAAAGAATAATGATCGGGACCTGCCAATTAAGCCCATTCCAGGACTAGCTAGATATTTAGTTTATACTTGTTGACAATAAATCGTGTCGACGATATCAGCTGGGCGAAATATTGAGCATCTGTTTGATAATGATCAATTTAGCTAAAACAATTCAATACGATGATGGAACTGCTTCTGGATGCAACATTTTACAGACAACTGTGGGTGGAGCTTACTTCTTATCTATCTACCCACAAATCAGCACAACTACACGATGAAGGGAAACTTCATTCTTACTATGCACTCTACGGTTCCGAAACAATAATGCTATGATGCCAAATTGCAATGAGATGCAGTGCGTAGTTTCATCAACTTAGAGCAGGATCGAGACGCAAAAAAAATGCTATTCCAGGACTCGAACCTTGAATCTTCGAATCCACAATCTCATGCTCAACCAACTGCACCAAATTTAAACTGATGCAGATGAGACAAAGAAGTGTAATTTATCATTTTTATTGATCAATAAAAATGATAAATATCAGTTAACGGTGATTAACACAACCAATTAAAGAAGTGTAATGACGTTTAAATTATGGGTAACTTTGTTTTATTTTATGCTGGCAACTCTGTACAATTTTTAGTATCAACGTGACGAACTTTTGATAATTAGTCAATAAAAACGAATTTCTACACTAAAATGATGTATGGACGAAATGTTCGTAACACATACGAGCAATAGCTCATAAAATTAGTCACCTAAAACAATGTAAAATTACATGACTTTCACATGAAAAATCGTAAAAATATTATATTTTTTGGTGATTTTTTAACGAAAATTGTTGAATAACTTTGAAATACGCAATTTAAACACCGTAGTGTCTTCGGCAAAGTTGTAGAGTATTGTTCTAACTATATTTTAACGGTATTTTCGGTACCTTTCTGGTGCAATTTTCTAGATATTGAAGTACATTTTCGTGAAAATGCTCGAAAAAACTCAAAATCGATTTGATACACCTCTAAACCTTTATCAATTTGGCTCAATTTTGGACTGAAGCCTTGTTTTTGCATGTGGATTGATAATTTGATGTGACACGGGTAGGTCAAAAAAAGTGAACAGGTCTAATATACATTTGTGTATGGTGTAGGTGCTAAGATGAGTGACTATTAATCAGGACGTCCGAGTTCAATTCCCAGTGTTCCCACAGATTAATTTATACAATAGAAATACACTAGAACTCCAATGGCGCTGTAGTCACTTTTCGTATTTAATTAAATTTATAACTTTAATTGTAATAATTGATTGTTTTTAAATGTCCAGCTGATAGAGGATCTTTTGTTTTGGTAAACAAAATTTATTTGACACTTCTAGTACCGCTACTGACGCTGTAAGGGCGTGGCAAACTAGATGTTAGTCACACGAATAGTCGCGACATTGGACTTCTGTGGCTAGTTATTCTACTATTTATACATTCCTAAACATCTCTTCTGGAAAAAGACGCAGCTAATGGTAAAAATAGGCTCACAAATATTTATAATTGTATTTTACACAATTAATAGATTTAATTGATAATTGATTGAGCACATATTAAACCTTAAATCAGCCTTCCAATGAACCTCAATAGCGGGAATACGGGGATTGGAACTTTAGGTACTTATACATTTCATAAATTTTTGATAAAAAAAATCCTGTAAATGATGTGCGAAGCTTATTTGACTTATTATCTTTTGAATGAGACCTAGTTAGTTCTTAATCATATCCAGAGGGTGTGTATGAGGGATATTTTGTTAGGGCTCAAAGTCTCGTTAATTACTGTATTAGTAAAAATGGACATTTTGTGAAATTTCCAGAGGCATTTCAAAATAATGCTTTATATAATTTTATAGGACGCATTTCAGCTCGCTCTCACCTATGGAGGCAGGTCCAGTCGGTTATGGCCTTTCTAGGTTAATAGTTGAGTGTTTGGATCAATGTAAGTGTATGTGTATGTGACTGTACGTGTGCGAATGTAGTGCCGAGTAGCATAAAAGTGGATTTTCCACCACTTTCACCGGGGCGGTGTCACTTCACCTCTGATTTGACGGCTCTCCGAGACGGATTACCATCGAAGATGACAATAGCCAACGATATACCCATCTTCGGTTGCGGCGGTACCGATGCGATGTAACCGATGCCCTAGAGTCTAGGATGACGATAAAGGGGAGAAAGTTTCAAGCGGTTTTGAAGAGGTTCTCTTATTGGGTGATGTTCTTTGTGATAAAGTCATCGATTGAAGCTAGTGAAGAAACATCCCTTTTGCTTTGTTCAGTTTTCAATCTGATTCGTACAAGTACTGCGAGCAATCGACGAATCATACGGGAAATTGCCTCAAAATACCTAGATCGTTAGGGCCCATATAGCCGAGGCGGTAAACGCACGGGTATTCAGCATGACCATGTCCAGGATCTTTTCGTAAAGGAAATTTCCTTGACTTCCTTGGGCATAGAGTATCTTCGTGCCTGCCACACGATATACACATGCAAAATGGTCATTGGCAGAGGAAGCTCTCAGTTAATAACTGTGGAAGTGCTCATAGAACACTAAGCTGAGAAGCAGGCTTTGTCTCAGTGAGGACGTTACGCCAAGAAGAGAGAGAGACCTAGAGATCGTTGGGGAATCGCCTCACTAATTTCCTAACAAACAGATAATAGTCAACAAGAAGCACGTGCTACCTGCGCGGTGAATAGAACAAAATTCACATATGTTAATATTTAATTGTTTGATACGAGCTCCCCACTAAAAACCTCATTAAGCGACGTCATTCCGGTTAGTTTTATTCACACAGCAGCGTAGTAATAATAGATCGTTACTTTTTTCAAACATCGTCGTCGTCGTTGTCGTCGACCACCAAATAGTTAGAAACCCAGAACACATCGCAACACAATGGGTTTGCGTTGTTACATAACCTGCAACTTCCTGTATTTGGTTGTTGGCGGCTGGAACAGTACCTACCTTGTGTCGTCGTGTGATTCAAGCTGACTTCGGTAACCAGCCGTTTTGTGTGGCGGTTTTGTTCTATTTTCAATGTCCACTTCAATGGCATCAAGTACCGTTTAGCTATGGCAACCAGCTAGCTGCAGGTGCAAGCGTGGGAGGCAGCGTGACAGAGGCATCACACAGGTAGAAGAGTTAGATCACGTTGAATGGGGAATTCAGAATCGGTTCACGATGAGATTTTAAGTGTTATTAATTAATTTAATTTCACAACATGTTGAAACTGTCAATGCTAAGGCCGTAACATGGGTAGATCACATTAAAATTTCACGTTGCGAAGTGAAATTCTAGATCTCTGTGATGCTTGGGTCGTATGAACAATAGTAGTTTACCCAACAAGGTGCAGAATGAAGATTTTTACTGCACGAGTCGTAAATTTATCCAACGAGGCTTACCAAGTTGGATAATTACGACGAGTGCTGTAAAAATCGAGTTCTGCACCAAGTTGCGTTCAACATTTTTTGCAATTTCATAAATTACCAATTGTGGATATTTATTATTCTTTAACAAAACGTTCTCATCAAACTACACATTGGTGTTTAAAGCCATGCTTAATCAAATCTGATCATAGCAGGTTATACTATGCAGTTGTCAATTTTTCAAACTGGCGTCCAGAAAGTATCAAGAAGATGGTCAAAACTGAAAACAATGCTGTAATGGTTCATTACGCAACGCAAATTAGTGCTGTAATGAACCATTATAGCACTGCTAATTTGGTGTGGGAAAGTAAGCCTTTTCCTGGCAGATTATCGTGAGGAAAAACACCCTATTACAATGTGAAATTGCAAAAAAAAGTATTACATTTGAGAGTATGAATAAAAGTGATACAGTGTAGACTGCTACAACACGGCTTCCGTCTACATGGTCACCTATAGCACGGATTCCTATTACACGGTAGTCCGTGTTGTAGGAATCCCAGAGCTTATGGGATTTCTAGTTTTAGTACTAGAATAGATCTACCACACAATGCACAATGGTTTATTTCCCCATTTTCACGCTCTTAATTAATAGCTCGTTAGATTGAGGAAATAGAGCAACGGTGTCTTCGGCAAAGTTGACGGGAATGACCAGCGCCATCTTTTGACAGTTGGAGTTTTCGGATCAATCCCCCTAAAAGTGAGATACAAAATTAAGTTTTTTAAATTGTTGAGATAGAGGGTTGACGTCTTCGGCAAAGTTGTAGCGTTTTTGATTCCAAACAACTTTTCTGAAGACGCCAATGTTGTAATGTTTACACCAATGCAGATAGAGGCCTGTGTTTGAAAGTTGACCCCAAAAACACGTTTTTTAAGTAAAACATACATTTGTTAAATTTTTAGAACCATACAATGTTCTGCAAAGTTGTATGTATCAAAAAAATACGCAACTTTGCGGAAGACATCAAAGCTGTAAGAACTAAGTGAGACGAGTTATAGATAAATTTATGATTTTTTTCATCAATTTTTAGGGATGAATATCTTTCTTAGGGGCAAAAAGGTGCAGCTGAGGATACCCTTATCAGAAAGTACATCTTAATAGCTTTCAAATAAGGGTTAGTTTGTCCGTCCACGATCGTCTACTGAGGAGATATGACCATAATAAAAAATGTCCATATTACGATTTTACTGCATTCAAATCAACGTTGACAGTGAAATTCATGGCTACTATGATCAAATATTATATAGCGTTTTTGAGGCTAATTTGCGCAACAGTCCTGATTGTTGTATATACCAAATTTATTCTAAAAAACGTTTTCCACTGCCTTATTATGAGATTTCTACTATTTAGTACAATTCTCATTCATTAAATAAAATATTAAGATTTATTAGGGTTTCATACGCTCAGAGTCAAACAACTCACGAGTTCTGCTGAAAAGCAATTTATAATTTAATATGAAGAAAGTCAACACAATGAACTTTTATTAAGATAAGACGAAAGTGGGTTTAACTTATATTTCATCATAGTAGCCATGAATAATTCTGTCAAAGTAGATTTGATTGCAATTAAATCGTAGTATGGACATTTATATTATGGTCATATCTCCTTAGTAGACGATCGTGGATGGATAAACTAACTCTTATTTGAAAGCTCTTTAGATGTATTTTATGGTAAGGGTATCCTCAGCTGCACCTTTTTGCCCCTAAGAAAGATATTCATCCCTAAAAGTCGATGAAAAAAATCATAATTTTATCTATTACTCGTCTCACTTAGTTCTTACAGCTTTCATGTCTTCGGCAAAGTTGCGTATTTTTTTGATACATACAACTTTGCAGATTATTGTATGGGTCTAAAAATTCAACAAATGTAAGTTTTACTTAAAAAACGTGTTTTTTGGGTTAACTTTCAAACACAGGCCTCTATCTCCATTGGTGTAAACATTACAACATTGACGTCTTCAGGAAAGTTGTTCGGAATCAAAAACGCTACAACTTTGCCGAAGACGTCAACCCTCTATCTCAACAATTTAAAAAACTTAATTTTGTATCTCACTTTTAGGGGGATTGATCCGAAAACTCCAACTGTCAAAAGATGGCGCTGGTCATTCCCGCCAACTTTGCCGAAGACACCATTGCTCTATTTTCTCAATTCTACGAGCTATTAATTAAGAGCGTGAAAATGGCAAAATAAACCATTGTGCAATGCCAACATCCAATTAGTTGGCAATCTGGCCGATAAAGGCGCTATGTAGAAGTGGTTGCTTATGTTCACTCGCCAGTAGAAGCGCTCATAAGTTATCACATCTCAAGATCTACTTTATTTGGAACAATGCTGTTTTCGGTAAAGTTGTTCAGTAGGTCAAGAACAATTTGGTGATTCATCAATTAGTTTGTTATTTTACCGCTAGGTGGCATTAGTCCTCAAGTAAAGTTTCAAACTTCTCTATCTGGGGATCCAGAGCAGATAGAAAAGTGTCGTCTTTGGCAAAGTTCATCAGGAAGTCAAAACCTATCTGGTGATTCAACATTAAGTTGGTGATTTCGCCACTAGGTGCCGCTAGTTGTCATGTAAAGCTTCAAACTCCGCTATCTGGGAATCCAGAGCAGATAGAAAAGTGTCATCTTCGGCAAAGTTCTTCAGAAAGTCAAGAGCTATATGGCAATTCAACAATAAGTCGGTGATTTCCTCGCTAGGTGGCGCTAGATGTCAAGTAAATTTCAAACTTCTCTAGCTCGCGATCCAGAGCAGATAGACGAGAGTCGTCTTCGGCAAAGTTCTTCAGGTAGTCAAGAGCTATCTAGTGATTCAACAATTGGTTTGTGATTTCGCCACTAGGTAGCGCTAGTCGTCAAGTAAAGTTTCGAACTTCTTCAATAAAAGTGTATTTAACAAAAGTGTAGTTGAGTAGCATTGCCTCAGAGGTTACCATTGATTCTGTAGTAATGTTGGGTTGATGTTTAAGGTACAATGACACATATTGCCCATATTACTGGCTTTTTACCAGATTTGCTGGTATGTCTTAAACATACTGGAAAAACTTGTAATTATAAGCACGAAATGTTGCTAATTGACAAATTGAGAGATGAAATTAGTGAAAAAATCGCGTTCTAGTGGGATTCGAACCCACGACTCCGTATTCGCTAGACCGGCGCTTTAACCAACTAAGCCACAGAACAAGTAATGATTCTGCGAAATAGAAAGCCAAACTGACTCCGAAGCCGCACCGTGAACACTCCTATTTCACAAATTCATCTCTCGTTCGGCTTGGATGTCTATCCACAACGCACTCCCGTTTGTGCCCACTACTTAGAAGTGAGAGCAAATTATTTTTATGAAGCCGAGACTTACTCTCGCACTCCGCATACCTAGACACCAAGCAGTTTGTTTTGCTGGTGTCTAATTAGTCTAATTAGTATGGTCAGACGACCGAACTGCGCTATGTGACGCAAGCAAGGGTACAATGACCCTCTGTCTCAGAGGCATTTCCGGGAAATTTTCAGAGAAAATCTCTTGACAAGGATTTCCTAAAGGAACACCCTCAAAACAACCCTGGATACTCTCCTAAAGGAATCTCTGGAGTAGTTCTTGAAGGAATTCATGGATAACTTCTAGAAGGATTTCTTGGAGAAATCTCAGGATATATTTCTGAAAGAATCACAAGAAGAATTTCTTGCAAGAGCTGCAGGGCGTATTCTTGAAGAAATTCATGTATAGATTCCCGACTAAAACTGTGCGTGAACTTCTAAAATATCTTGGACAAAATCCCTGGAGGCATCTCTGAAGAAATTCTTGGGTGCACCCTGTAAAAGGTGATGGCTGCATTTTTGAAATATCCGAAGCCACCCCTGAATATTTCTTTGAAGATATCCCGAGAGGAATTCCGGAAGGAATCTCGAGCGGAACTCCTGGAGTTATCGCTGGAGGAATTGCTGGATTCCTAGACGAATCCCTGGAGTCAGGGGGTTTCCCTAGCAAGAATTCCTGGAAGAATCCCAGGAGTAATTTCTGGATGAATCTCTGGAGGCATTCGCGACGGAATCACTGGAGGAATGCCTGAATTCTAGGCTGGAGGAATCTCTGGAGATATTCCTGGGGAGACACCTGGTGAAATCCTTGGAGGAATCCCTGAAGGGGTGTAGGAGGAATCGCTGGTGTAGTTCCAAGAGAATTTTGTATGAAAGAATTCCTGAAGAAATCCCTGGACGAATTGCTGGAGAAATCCCTAAAGGAATTCTGGGAGAACTTTCAGGAAAAAACCAAAGAAATCTCTTACTTGCAATAATACTTGCAGGAATGCCTGGAGGGATTCTAAAGGAATTCTTGGAGGAGTGCTTCAAGGCATTAGGCATTGGAGAAAAACCTGAAGAAATTCTTAAGGGACTCCTAGAAGCACTCCTGGATGATACCCTGGAGGAATGCCTGGGGGAGTTCCTGAATACCAGGAGGAATTCTGGAAGGAATGCCTGGAGGAATGCGTGGAGGAATTTCTAGAAGAATCCTTGGATTCCAGGAGGAATTCCTGGATCAACTCCTGGATGTGTTTCAAGAAGGAAATCTTGGATTAATCCCTAGAGTTATATTTGAAGAAATCCGTGGTAGCATTCCAAGAGGAATCCCTGGATTAATGCTTGGAGGAATCTTTGGATGAATTCCTAGAGAAATCCATGGATGTTTTCCTGCAGAAATCCCTAGAGAAATTCCGGGAGGAAACCCTGAGAGAATTCCGAAATAGTCATCCCTAGGTGAATTCCTTAAAGATTCCATGAAGAAATGTCTAAAAGCGCTTCTAGCATGTTAGAATTTATTTGTTCAAATTATGTCACAGTGCCTTCTGTGTAACCAAAACCTGCGCTGAAGAACTTATTGCAAAAACTCCTGATGCATTCCCTGAATAAATTCCTGAAGAAAATGCTGTAGGAATTCCTGAAGGAATCCCTGGAAATTTTTTAGGCAACTTCTTGGAGAAATTCCAAGAGAAATTTCCGGAGGAATCCTTACACAAAACTCGGAAGGAGATCTCTGATAAAATTCCTGCAGAAATCCTGGATAAGTCCTAAAACAATCGTTGGAGGAACTCCTTGAGGCATTTCCGGGGGAATTTCTGAAGGAGTCCCTTGACAAATTTTGGGAAGAATCCCTGGAGGGCTTTCTAAAGGAACACCTTCAAAACTTCCCTGGAAAAACTCCTAGAGGAATCTTTGGAGGAGTTTCCGAAAAAAACAATAGATAACTTCTTGAATGGCTTCTTGGAGGAAAATATGAATATCAGGATATATTCCTGAAAGAATCGCAGGAAGAATTCGAAATGAAGATATTCATGGATGGATTCCTGAACAAATTCGTGGATGAACTCCTAGAAGACTTTTTAGAGTTAATTCCTGGTTCCTGTATGCATTCCTCTAAAACTATCTCAAAGAGCTCCAATAGTAATCGCGGGAAGAGTTCCTCGAAATCTTCAGGTAATTCTGGAGAAATTCTTGGGTGCATTCCTGGAAGATGATGGAAACATTTCTGAAATTTCTGAAGGAACCCCTGAATATTTTTTATAAAGATCCCAAGAGAAATAACCAGAGGAATTCCTGGAACAATCCGTGGAAGAGTTCCCGGAGCATTCCCTGGGAAAATTAATGTTTCTACGTTATACAGCGTCACCCATACCATAGTTTTAAGGCCTAAAACTCCATTGAACAAACGCCATCTTGAATTTGGAGCCACCATCTTGAATTTTGGACCACCATTTTGGATATTTTGGTCGTTATTTTTGAATTCCAGTTTGGATTAAAGTTTTTTGAATGACCGATTGAGGATAAATGGGTGCAAGTTTATTATATTCAAGTGCTTATGTAATATCCGGAACCATTCCGGAGATATTCCGGATTGTACTGGGGTCAGAGGGTGGGGAAGGGACCTGTTTTGCCAAATGGCTAGAAGTGATTATTTCGTGTGTTATTGTGATTGAGAGGCCCCCACGGAACCTGTTCCAGGTGTACCGGAGCGGCTACATCAGTTGATACATACTTCAGTCATTTTTTTCTGCCCCACTCTCTTGAAATCATGAAGATTGATATGTCGCACGGCATGTTTAGGTTTAAAAACTCGAAGTGTCCCCAATGAGGCTCCGCGGAACCTGTCGCGGGGATCCGGATGGGTCAATTTGTTAAAATTTAGTTATAGCAGTTTAAATTTCACTGAAAATCGATGGTTCAAATACAATAACACACGAAATAAGCATTTTTAGCCATTTTGGCAACCCCCTGACCCCAGTACAATCTGGAATATCCCCGTAACGGTTCCAGATATTGCATGCCCTGTTGAGTATAATACACTTGCACCAATTTATGGTCAATTGAGAATGACTCACACAGCTAATCTCGTTCGGTAATTTTTACCGAAATCTCAACTGCTGAGCGTTCGTAATGGTTTTTTTACCGAAATTCTGTAAAAATGACCAAATTTCGGTAAAATGATATCGTTTATCTGTCAAATTTTAACGAAGTTCGGCAAACGTCACCGAATTTCTCCGGTGAAAGACTTAACGGTTGAGATTTCGGTAAAATATTACCGAAGTCGGTGATTTTTTCTAAGTGTGTTCCATTTAACCGCGTGTAAAGTGTGCGTATATCGCCTCCACGTTTGCATCCTATACGATCGTGTGTTGACTGGGTAACCTTATTTACAGCTCTTTTGTCCACTAGGGCACTACGTGAGCGACTCCGATTGGCAGCTGCACTTACACTTTTTGTGCAACGCCTAAATGTATTCTATTATTATATTATACACATTATATCGAACTGGTTGCTGTTTGCTTTGGCCAACTCAGAACCCCCCTCCCATCTTAGATTTTAGTCCACCATCTCGCGTATTCCGGTCACCGGTCCAGACTTCAACGGCATTCTTTCCCATACCATATATACCCTTATAGCTTGGTTTTGGAGTCTCAAAAAACATTAAACAGCTGCCAGCTTGATTTTGGAGCTGCCATCTTGGATTTAAGACTACCATCTTGGATAATCTGGTTGCCATTTTTGGAGTCCAGACTTCTATCTCGTACCAAATATACCCATATTACATGGTTTTAGAGCCTAAAACATCATTAAACAGCCGCCATCTTGAATTTTGGGTTTAAGGCTGCCATCTTGGATATTCTGTTCGCCAATTTTGGACTCCGGACATCTTCCCCATACCAAATATGCCCATATTGCATGGTTTTGAAACATAAAACTCCATCAAACAGACGCCATCTTGAATTTTGAGCCTCCATCTTGAATATTAGGCCGCCATCTTGAATTTTGGGCCGCCATCGTGGAATTTCTGGTCTCCAGTGTTGATTTCCGTACAAAATTTGTCAACCACAACCATGATAAAGGTTATAAAAGTCGCCGTAGTTTGATGTGTCGCAAGATGGGGCTTGGTTCAGTTTCATATACGGCCAGTTCTACCGGTGCTGGTCCGGATCACTGAAACGGCCATAACTCCGGAACGCCTTGACCGATTCGGACCATTTTTAACAGCAAACAATGCGGTAAAATTCCGGTTCGATTTAAGCTACAATCCGTAAAATCGGCCAATGCGAAGTGCCTTAAAAATGAGTGAACTAATTTTGCGCACAGACATACATACATACACACATACAGACATCCGAGGCGAGGACCACTCGGGAAACTGGCTAAGCGCCAGCATGCTACCGTGATGGACTCTCCAAAGCGAGTCATCGATGTTCGTTGCTGCAGGCTACGCAGCTAACCTTGTGGGTGCGATGTGCACTAGCCCCTCTCTGAAGCAATACCTTCTTGGTGGTTCCGGAGAGACGTAGGGTTTGGCGACCATAGGAATGGTTTAGTGGGTACGAGGAGAGAGTAGTCCTGGATTTTACTTTTGTTGTAGAAGACGGCCTGTCAGACCTACACTACCCTAACCTTCTGTTAGGGTGTCTGTTGAGCAGATTATCCCCCTATGGTTTAGAAGGAAAAAAAAAAAAAAAAAACATACAGACATCATCTCAATTCGTCGAACTGAGTAAATTGGTTTATGCGACTTGATCCTCCAAGCCTTTTTGCGAAAAATCGTTTTTTGAGTGAACATATAGCCACAGACAAACAGACGTAAAACGGCTTGGTACATGCATTTAAGGATCAATTCAAATTTCATGATGCAAACGAAAATTACAGGCAATTTGTGTAGTAGTGTGCGTGTTGACAAAACGTCAAATCGAAACCCATCATAGCCGACAGTGTCGCGCGCGGTTCTACCAACAGGTGGCAGTGTGCTCATGAAAATGACACCGGGCAAAAGTTGTTGACGAATTTCCTCTAAGAGTTACGTCTGTTTGTCTGTGATATAACCTTTCCAGTACATTTACTGTACTGTACTGTACTGTACGAGAAAGGCGAAAATCAGCTGGATTGGATGCAAGACAACTGAGAAATTGCGGTGGGCGTTAAGTGGGTAGCAGCATCTAGGAGACTCGACTGTATGTCCGTTACTCAAAATATTTTGGACTTTGAATCAACATACATATTTTTGGAAACAAAATATTTCGATCGTAACAAGCTAGTTAGATAGTGGTTTATTCGTTATTTAGCGATAATTACTAATACATGTCAAAAACTCCGAGCCTTTTAGTCTAGTCTAGTCTAGTCTACACATACACAGCCATTCATTGAAAGAATCCTGGGAAATGGTAGAATCGACACATGTCAAAAACTCCGAGCCTTTTATCAAAAACTCAGTTTTCATGCAGTCGGCTTGGGCCGCCTCCCGACAGAACTTTTTTATTGGCGAGATAGGTCGTCCGGCCTTAGTACTGCTATGTACTCCGTTCAAAACGGTCGTAAATCTGCCGCTGAAATCGAACTTTAAACAGTAAACAACAAACAGAATCGTTTTTCTACCAGCGTTCATTATATCATTAGGTACAACCGAATGTCAGTTGGGAAGCCATTTAAATCACACCCTCCCGAACCCACTTGCCAACCGCCAACTCTCGCGCCAAGTTACATTTTTCTCTGGAAATGATCAACGACTTCCCAGCCATTCTCGTCCGACCGACCGACAGTAAGGCACCAAGTCACGAGACAGCCCATTCTCCAACATCCCAAGCAAAAATGGGTGACAAACGTCAGCGAATAGTACTGTGAGGACTGTGTCACATAGAATTGCTCCCTTGCGCCTTGCCTGCCAACGCCACTCTGGACCGGCTTCGGACGCCCTCGAGGGCGGAAGGCCAGCCAGCAGCAACATACAGCTACATGTAGGTACCTACATTTCCACTCTTCGCCATCATAACAATGATGATGCCGAACGACGATAATCTGGAGAACAAATAGTCGTTCATTTTTATTGTTCTGAAATCGGTTTTCGTCTCTGCATATAACACCATAGACACAGTTATAACAGCTCTTATGAACGTTGAAGCTTCATAGATGCATACATATATGTGATTCTATGCCACCCTTTTTCCATCCCCTGCCTGCTTTGACACATATTCAATCCAATTCTTTGGAGGAGGAAGGGGTGTGAAAGGGTGCTCCAATCATCATTAGACTCTGTGACCCGCACCACTTTTGGGGGGCCAAAGCGAGGGTTAATAGAGTATAAGTGCCAATTCAAGCAGTTGATTTATTATTGATTTGGCAAGTTATTGTTTGCACAGAATATAACTATGGATAACTGGGCTGGGCTGGGTATTGTGTGATGGATTGAATCAACTTATATTTAAGTAACCTAAATCACTAATGAAAGGGGTTGTATTTTGGCTCATTTAAACCTATTTTGGTCCACTCGACTTATTTTACTATTTCTGCTTATCACACTTCAGGTTACTTGGATCCATGTGACCACCTGCCGACTAGTTCGTGATTCTTTTTCTATAAATATTCACAGCATCAACCATGGACGTAGTTAGAGGGAGCAGAAGGTTCAGTAGGTCGGCTCCAGAGGCACGTTCTCCTCCAATTAGAAAATTTGTGCCATTTTTAATTCGAGCCAACTCAAGATTATCAATGGTTCAGAGTTCCGGCAAAATACTTAACAATCAAACTTTTTTTCTTGAAAACCACATGAAATTTCGCCAAGTACCACTTCAATCTAGGCATAGAATTTTACCAAATACCAAACTAGGTTGAATGGCTAAATTTTATGATATTTTTTCATGGAATA
The DNA here is from genome assembly GCF_035046485.1 of Aedes albopictus. Taxonomy (NCBI): domain Eukaryota; kingdom Metazoa; phylum Arthropoda; class Insecta; order Diptera; family Culicidae; genus Aedes; species Aedes albopictus. The sequence continues at coordinate 88,161,338 of NC_085136.1, forward strand.
CAAAATCCGTGGACAGAACTGAATCGAAAATGCGTTAGAAAACATGTGATTCAACCTAATGCGTTGAAAAATTCATATCCCTTTCGTGACGAACCAGCACTGTTAAGCAACAACAGTTTTGCGTAATTTTTTCATCTGTTCTTTGTTCTAAGTTATGTAAATTATTTGAATAATTGAGCCACAGACAAACAGACGTATTACTTGGAATAAAGAGCGGTTGAAATCATCGTCACAAAAGTATAATCGCCCAATGCTATTTACGCTGTGTTTCGCAAACTCACTGAGTAGATGGCGGTAGTGAGCAAACATCAAACAGGACCAAAAATGATGTGAGCACCTTAAGCGAGACATTTGCGAACTACAGGATATTTGAATAGTCCGTTAAAAAGGGACACGATGTGAAGTGAGTAGAGTGAGACGTCTGTTTGTCTGTGATTGAGTCATCACTAATACTTGCATTTGTGCAAAGAAACTTTTATTTACGTTGCCTGTGAGAATTACCACAACATGTTAAATATTTTTTTTATTTGTCGCCATTTTTTAATTTCCGATTAAGGACATACTTGTTAGAATCCCAAAATGGCCGTCACAATGGCCGACTTTGGCATCTACTCACAATTTCGAGCGCACAAATCTCTTCGTAAACAAAATGTGCAGGTAATACTCCAATGCACGGTGACGTCATCAAGAAATCGCTCTCTTTCTCTCCTACGGGAAATTAGAAAACAACAGGACCAGTGCCTGTCAAATTTGACAGGTACTGGTCCTGTTGTTTTTAAACATTCTGAAAAAGCAAAAGAGATAGAATTTCGCCGTGAGGTGGTCTATGACTCAAAATTCTTGAATTTTTACTAGTACCGATTACCCCGCTCATTCGACAATGATTGTTGTCTTATTACCGGGCTAAAATTACAATTTTACATACTGATAGCCCTGCTCCACATTCCTAATTCAAATTTGGCAACTCTATTTTTGTTTTGTTTTGATTGTGGACGTCCAGTGCTTATTCCAGTTGATCTCCAGGCGGTTTGGGTGTCGGATAGAATTCGGAACTCAGAACATCCGGAAGCAGCTGCTGCAAGAGGAGCTGGTTTTGGTACGAGTTTAAGTACAAACTCGGATTGTTTTGCATTTACAGTGTACCTTACAGCGAATTTGAACACTTTTTATTCGACAAGTGAGCAGGATAAGACGGTATTCAATTCAAACAAACGTCATACTAAGAGCAAAAATACTGGGATTTCTGTATCAACTCTTTCAGGTATTTCTTCAAGTGATTTTTCCAGGAAATTCCCAATCGTAAATTCCTGTACGTATTGTGGGGTTCCTATATTGATTGAATTAGGACTAGTTCCAAGAAATGCTCAGGAATTCCTCCCATGATTCCTTTAGAATTTTTTTACAGATGCTACTGCAAGTTGGCATCGAAGAATTTCTCCTGGAATTTTCCCATAGCCTTCCTTCAGTAATTACATCATGAGAGATGAGAGATTCCTTCTTTAGAGATATCACATTCCTCCGGGAATGTGATTGCTCTAGTCTATTTTTCGCGGATTTCATCAGGAATTTTTCCAGGGACTCCCAAAGGAATTTCACCAGAGATCTTTTTCGGTATTTCTGCAAGTATTTTTTCAGAGATTTCTTCAGAAATTTCTCAATATGCTCCTCCGAGATTTTTACTAGAAATTGCTCTAATAATGTCATCTCATTCGAAGTATTTCTGAAATGAAAAATCTACCAGGATTGTTTTGGAAAATTTTACCAGTAGTTATTGGATAATTAATTCAGGAATTCCTTCAAAATTTTGTACAACAAATCTTTTACTAGTCCATCTTAGGATTCCTTCAACAAAGAAATAACTGCAGACATGGATTCCATCAGGTTTTCTTCTCAAGGATTCGTGGGATTATCTAAGGAATTCCTAATGGGATTGCTTCCGGTATTCCTCCTGGGTTTTTTTCAGGAATTCCTCCAGGAATTTACTAAGGAGTTCCTTCTGGGATTCTTTGAGAAGCAACTCCAGGGGTTAATTTAAAAATTTCTCCAAGGATTCCGTCAAGAAATCTTCTTGGGATTTCTTAAGAAATTTATCCTGAAATTCTTTCAGGAACTTCTACACACACATAATTTGAATGCCGATTCTCGGGTATCGCAGGCCGAGATTTGCACAGCCGAGTAGTCAGCTAAATGATCACATGAGATCTCAGTTCATAAATGCCGAGAATCAGTATAACATGCCTCGTTGCCAAGCAACCTATAATTTTGTTAGTTGAGTCTCGGTTAAAATTCAGAAATCGAGATCCGCACAGCCGTGCCCGGTGAATAAAAGTGAGTGTGCAGGAATTCCTCCCGGGATTGCTTCCAGAATTCCTCCTGGGGTTTCTTTTGGTATTTATCCAGGGATTACTTCAGGAACTGCTACAGGGGTTCTTCCAGGCGTTCTCCCATGAACATTTCTCAGGATTCCTTCAGGATTTTTCCAACAATTTCTTCAGTACTTCCTCATGGGATTCCTTCAGAAATTCGTCCTTGGATTGCTTCACGAATATTTCCTGTGATTCCTCCAGGAATTCTTCAAAGAATTCCTCAAAGGATTCCTCCAGGGATTTCTCCAGATTGTTTTTCAGGGATTCCTCCGAGAATTTCTACAGTAGGAGAGGGAGGGGGGGCTAACTTCTACAGGGGTTCCTCAAGAGATTCCTCTAGGAATTACTCTAGAGATTCTTCCAGGAATACCTCTTGCTCCAGGCATTCCTCCAGGAATTCCACCAGGGATTCCTCCTGGAATTGTTCCAGTGATTCTTTAAGGAATTCCTCCAGAATTTCCTCTAGAGATTTCTTTGGGAATTTCTCCATGAAATCCTCCAGGGATTTCTTCAAGAGTTCCTCCTGGGATTTATGCAGGAATTTCTCCAGGAACTCCTCTAGAGATTACCTAGGAATTTCCCTAGAGATTCCTTCAGGAATTCCTCCAAATATTCCTCAAGGAATTCCTCCAGGATTCCTCCAAGTATTCCTCCATGAATTCCTCCAGAAATTCCACTAAGGATTCCTTCTGGAATTGCTCCAGTGATTTTTCAAGGAATTTCTTTAGAAATTCATTTGGGCAATCCTTCGGGAATTCCTCCAGGATATCCTTCAGGAATATCTCCAGGAATTTTTCCAGGAACTTTTCCAGAGATTCCTCCGCGGCTTGCTTCAGGGATTCCACCAGGAAAAAAAAATCCAAAATTTCCAGCAATTTCTTCAAAAGTTTACTCAGGGATCCCATCAAGAATTTTTACAATAATTCCTCCAGTGATTCTCCGAAGGCCTGAAGTGCACATTTGACAAGGAAGGAACTCATGAAACAATTTAACAAGTGAAAATTCGATCGAGTCAAACAAGATGTCTGCGCATTGGCTTCATTTTGGACAAATATTTGACCTTATGTACTAACAGCTTAAGCAAAATACATGTCACAGAAGAGTCACGGCAGTGCAGGTTTTGATTGTGCTGAAGCGGCTGTGACTTACTTTCGCTAACAAGTGCTTACTTGCTAGAAAGAAGTCACAACAGTGACTTCTGCGCAACCGAAACCTGCGTTGCAGATTTTTTTTCTGTGACATGTGTGTTACCTGGACTTTTTCAGATATTTCTCCAGGGGATCCTTGAGGAATTCACGCAGAGAAGACTCTTTCGGAATTCTCCCAGGATTTCTTCCGGGAAATACCTCCAGGAAATTTCTCATGAGCTTCTCCAGGAATTCTTACAGGGACACCTCGAGAGTTTCCTCCAGTGATAGTTTCAAGGCTTTAACGAGAATAGCTTCAAGAATTCTTCCAAGGATCCTTCCGAGATTACGTCAATCCACATTTTTATAGGACTATGCTCTGAGATGACAAAGTATATGCTGTACATGAGTAATGAAACTGTATTTAAGGAAATAGGCAAGGAGGTCCTCGGAACAATACAACTGGAAGTTTATTCTTACAGAAATACACATCCAGGACATTCCGAGATTTTAATAAGCATAGACAAACTGGAAGATTAACACTCCGACTACCGTGATACAAAACATTACACGGAATAGCAAGGATGGAAATCTAGTGATCATGATCAGATCTCGAATGTGTCGCGGTTGAAAGGCATCGCGCGATCATAGCAACAACGATAACATTTTGTCGTCAAGCACCATAACAAACTACGATCCGAGAAGAATGATTCGCTCGGCGTGTGCGGGCGCGATGCGATCGCTATCATGAAGTCGAAATGATAAATTCACGATTTCATCCACTTTTTGAGCATTCTTACTTCTTTAACTTCCAGATATGCTCATGAATGCATTTTTTTAATAATGAATGTGGTTTACGGGTGCATAAGAGGCCTAAATTGTGATGAATAAAATTTATCACGACTTGTAACATGATCCGATAACGGGTCATCACGCGATAAAGCGTGCATCAGATGCTTTGATTGCTCTGTGATACGAGCACGGTGTGAGGCGTCGGCATCATGCTACTGTAAGAACAAGGCTATCTTGGATTGTTCGTATCCTGTATCATTTATCGCTTGAAGTGATTTTCTTCCATCCTTGCGGAATAGGGAAGTGGAATCATCTCGGCAGGGGTTCTATTTTGGGCACTTTTCTGCTATAACTCAGTCAATTCTGAACCAATTGACAAAATTTTTGGAACCCGATGAGATACGTATAGTATGTAGCCGTGTACAAATTTCAAGTCAATTGGTTTGGAATTGACTGAGTTATAGCGAAGAGTGCCCAAAATATCGGCCGCTGCTCAAGTGGATCGCTACTCTACTGCGATCAGAAAAAAAGTGGGAACTAAAAGTTTGAGCATCTCGTTCTCAGCCGCCTGTGAACCGATTTTCAACTTTCTTTCGGGGATCTTTTACCCTATTATTCTACTTTTATTTTATACAAAATTCATATTTTTGGGGATGCTCATTTTTCCTCCAGAATAGCGTGAGTAAGGAACGTTTTTAAAAAATCTGATATTTTTTTTGTTTGCATGAAAAATTTTAGTCTGACCAAGGTCGTGACAACTTAAAATGACTGCAAACTTGAACATCCCTAGCTACGATCAATTGCGGCTCTCGACGAACAAGCGCTCTTGCCAAGCATCCTAGAGGGTTAGGGTCTTCAGCGAAGTTATCTTGCTTGATTGGTGCTACATATTTATGTCTTTGGTTTTGATCTAGATCTGCTGAAACTGTTCTAGATAAGTTTTATCTTTCAATACGACGCTGTGGTGATCTCGGTATGCATCCTAGAAGTGATCTAGGCTAGGATCTAGGTAAGTTTTATCTTTCGGTACAATGCTCTAGTGTTCTCGATTTGCATCCCAGAGAGTTGGAGTCTTCGGCAAAGTGCTTTGGATTGGTTCGTACTACATTCTTACGTCGTTGGTTTTGATCTAGATCTGCTAAAACTGATCTAGATAAGTTTTATCTTTCGATACGGAGCTCTAGTGTTCTTGGTATGCATGCTAGAGGGTTGGGGTCTTCAGCAAAATTGTCTAGATTGATTGGTGATATATTTTTATGTCTTAGGTTTTTGTCTAGATCTGTTGAAACTGATCTAGATAAGTTTTATCTTTCAATACGATGCTCTATTGTTCTCGGTATGCATCCCAGAGGATTGGAGTCTTCGGCAAAGTGTTTTGAATTGGTTGATACTACATTTTTATATCTTCATTTTTGATATAGATCTACTTAAACTGATCTAGATAAGTTGCATCTTTCCATAAGAGGCTCTAGTGTTCTCGATATGCATCCTACATGGTTGAAGTCTTCGGCAGAAAGCTTTAGACTGTTACTACATTCTTACGTCTTCGAAAACACTAGAGCGTCGTATCGAAATACAAAACTATTCTAGATCAGTTTCAGCAGAACTAAATCATAACCAAAGACGTTAAAATGTAGAACCAACCAATTCAAAACACTTTGTTGAAGACTCCAACCCTCTAGGATGCATACCGAGATCACCACAGAGTCGTATTAGGAGATAAAACTTATCTAGATCAGTTTCAACAGATCTAGACAAAAACCTAAGACATAAAATATATCACCAATCAATCTAGACAACTTTGCTGAAGACCCCAACCCTCTAGGATGCTTGGCAAGAGCACTGGAGCACTTGTTTGTCGAGAGCCGCAATTGATCGTAGCTAGGGATGTTCAAGATAGTTACGAACATTTTGTATTACTTCCACACTATGCCTGATTAGCAGAAATTACGTTTTGCAGTCATTTTAAGTTGTCACTACCAAAATAAAAAAAGAATAGTTGGGTGAAAGATCCCTGAAAGAAAATCGAAAATCGTTTCACAAGCGGCTGAGAACGAGCTGTTCAAATTTTTAGTTCCCACTTTTTTTCCTATCACGATATTTGGAGTGTTAAATATTAGAAGAACTGTATAGTTCCAGTTGGTCATTGCAGACATTATGTAGGCATTTTCAAAACATCTTCGGACGCTATTTACTACACTGAAGACAAAACTTGATGGAAATCATGAAAAAAAATCCTATTTTAGTCCTAAAAAAAGAATATAATGTTGTGATTTCAAACTGGCTTTCGAAATTCAAAACGACTGGTTTTGTATTGCCCGACGTTTCGGCCTTGTGTCGGGCAATACAAAACCAGTCGTTTTGAATTTTCCTAGACTGAGAAAGCCAGTTCGAAATCATAAATCAAATTCCAGTCGAAATTCACGAACAATATAATGTTGTTGTATCTAATTTCATCGTGTTGTCTTTAGTTATAAAAGCTTAGGTATGAATTTGATAAGGGTGGTCGTCCTCTGACCGAAAAGCTGGCTACGCCTTTGCCTCCAACCATATTTGATGGTATGAATAATATGAATTGGTTGTATCGTTATAGATAGTTATATTCTTGGCATCCCCTCAAAACCAACATCTTACAGAAGCAAAATTGGGGTAAAAGAACCACTCAGAATAAGCTTCATCCGAAAGCCAATTGTGGATAACAAATTAAGTCGATTTGGCCAGTTCATACATACACTTGGCAATTGCACAGGAAATAAAAAAGCAATTGCCTTTCGTTCGTTCTCAAATGCCATTTTTCTAAATAAAAAATCGACTTTGACTAACCCTTTTTATTTATTAATTCAACGGACTGACTCTATCTAGTACAGTCAGGTCTTTTTTTACGCGGTTTTGATTTACGCGGCCGCGTAAATGAAAACTCCATACAAAAAAAAAATTCATCGTCTTATTTTTGCATGATTCGTCGAGAAATGGTGAGACTTTTTTTACGCGGTTTTTCGAATTTTGAACTGAGTTTTTTTTTTACGCGGTACGTATCCCCCGCGTAAAAAAAAACCTGACTGTATACCAGATACACAACACATCTAAGATTGACTAGTGTGTGAAATCTGGTTAGGTACTTAAACAAAAGTAATAACCAGCATGAGTTTATGCGTTTCTGTTGTCAAAACCACTTTCAAAAATGTTTTCCTTTTCCGACCTCCGCAAACTCACAGCAGCGATTGTATCAATAAACACAATCGAAAACATCGAACGAGAATGCCATTTGATTGCATTCCTAAACCGCACAATCTCCGGCGCATGGCATGGCAATGGTTTGCCTGCCCCCATGATGTCTGATTGACACACCTCCCTCACTCCTCATCCTCAATAATGTAGGTACCTACGTAATGTCGGCGGTTACTTTTCATTACTGGTTTTCTGACTGCACTTCTGGCTGTCACTAGAGAGACATTTTTGGGGTCTCTCGCCTCGTGCCTTGTTCTGCCCACACCATACTCGTGTCTAACAACCAACGCCGGATCAACTACCACAACACGGGTGAGTATAGAGGTACAATGGAGCTTTAATGTTTCCATTCATGTTGCAGGCGGTTTGGCTTGATAGAGAAATAATCTCAACACCACGCCACACGTGCAACGAGAACGTTGATCCGAGAACGGAACGAAAAGTGCAACGGCCACCACAAGCCGGTAAAGGGCACATGGCTCGTGTAAAGGCGGATAAAACCGCAACGAACTGACCGATGTTTTGTGGCCACCGTTTACTGTGGCAACAGGAGGACAGGCTTTCTGATTTAGCGGTCAGTGGAGGTTTAACAGTGAATTTTACAACTACAGCACGCTACGCAAACGAGTAAATAAAAGCACCGAAAAGGTGGAAGTAGCACTGCGACGAACACGTGAAAGACACCGCAAACGCGCAGGCACAGATTCATGATAGGAACTACCCAACTAACATTTATTGTGGATGTAAACGTCCACAATGAGTCCTCAATACGGCTTGATGTTGAGTTACTGTGTTGTACATATGGATTGAAGCTTCTATGCAAGCCCTATACCAATGAATCTGGCGAACTTAATCCACATGTGGATGCTGTGCGAGCAGCTTCTATGCCACCAAGTCATTGCTTTTTTTTTCGGCTCCTATGTAACCACTAACTGAATAACATCTTGAGAAGGGGCTTTATCAGCCTTTTCACAGTTATTCAATAATAGTTGTACGGCATCCCCAAATTGAAATGAATCGATTGAATATAATTAGGTTATGGATACCGTGACTTAATACATGTGGAACTGGAACTATCGCTTTGGAAAATGGAATAATTAAAGTACTTGCCGCTACTTGGGATCGAACTCCCGATATCCGTATACTGGTCCCGATGATGTTCTTGCTGCCATACTGCTATATATGAATAGCATAGAAAATAGCCCGTTTTGTTTAATTCCAGATAATTGTGCCACAAAAAAAAACCTTACCCAACCTCGTCTTACTGCAAAAACTTTTGAAACGTCAAACGCTATAGGTAATGTTTACATTGAACAAGCTGTGTGGTTGCGCCAGTTCCAGTTGATTCCAGAAAAAATGAAGAATTCTCCGATAGCCAACTTTGAGCTGTTATATCTCCGGATTCAATAAACCGAATGCAATGAAATTTTGACCATTCATGACTTATATAATAAGCTTTGAAAAACTTTTGACCAAACCTAAAATTCTTAACACGGAAGAAAATTATAACGATTAGATTATTTTTTTAATAAAATACCAAATTTTCTTAAATTTCAACATCATTTCAAAAGTCAAGATGCTAATTACAGTTCATTTAAATTTCCCCAAATTGTCTTTAATATAAATATGTTTTGAAAGAAAGTAACAACATAGCCGAAAGTTCATTGAAAAAGTAATGGGATGCATATTAAAAATAGACCAATTTACCAAAAAATCATAAAATAAATTAAATCACTATAACTTTTCTCTTTTTAGTAATTTTAACTTGAGTCAAACGTTTTTCAGAGCTCATTATATAAGTCTTAAATGGTCAAAATTTCTATGCATTCGGGTCATTGAATCCGGAGATATAACAGCTCAAAGTTGGCTATCGGATAATTCTACCTTTTTTTAAAATGCTTATAACTTCCTGCAAAATAGCCCGATCTTTTCCAAATTGTGTTCACTGATACACAACTGGTTGATTAACTTACAGTGAAAATTTGAGAATATTTGATGCACTTTTAAAAAAGTTACAGCTAATTGAGCATTTTTAGAAAAAGTGAAAATTTTGCCTGTCCCGATCATTTTGTCTATCCCCTGTAATGTTTTAAATGTAAGTACGTTGAGAATTAATTTTCATTTGATTTTTTTCTTACTGAAAAATACAAGGGACACTCAAAATAATTGAGACAGGTGAAATTTTCACTTTTCAAAAAATGTTCAACTGACTTTTCGAAAAAGCCATCAAATATTCTTAAACTTTTACTGTAAGTTCATCAACTAGTTGTGTATCAGGGGCCCAAATTTGGAAAAGATCGGGCGATAGCCAACTTCGAGCTGTTGTATCTCTGGAATTAACAAACCGAACGTAATGATTTTTTTTATCATTTATGAGAAAAACATTTGACTTAATTTGAAATTATTAAGAAAAAAAGTTATAGCGATTTCATTTATTATATATTTTTTTAAGTAAATTTATCTATTTTTTAAATGCATCCCATTACTTTTTCAATTTAATACCGGCCATTTGGTTGCTTTTCTTCGAAACATAAATATATTCAAGTCGATGAGAGGGATTTTAAATGAACTATAATTACTATCTCAAATTTCAAAACGATGACGAAGTTTTGGATAAATTGGAGTTATTTTAGAAAAATAATCTAATCGTTATAATTTTCTTTCGTGTTGAGAATTACAGTTTAGTCAAAAGTTTTTAATAGCTCACTTTATATTAGTCATGAATGTTAAAAATTGCATTGCATTCGGTTTGTTGAATCCGGAGATATAAAAGCTCAAAGTTGGCTATCGGATAATTATATTCTTTCCTAGAATTTTTCTAAAGAGACGAATCAGCCAATAGCTGAAAGCCTCTATAATATAGCTAAATCAATCAACTAAATCAATCTTTCTAACTTCGTGTGGAATTGCCCGATATTTTGCAAATTTGGACCCCTGATACACAACTAGTTGATGAACTTACAGTAAAAATGTGAGAATATTTGATGCCCTTTTCGAAAAGTTACAGCTAGTTGAATATTTTTTGAAATGTGAAAATTTTACTTGTCCCAGTTATTTTGAGTATCCCCTGTATACAAATCTAGTGTAGTTTCTCCCGAAAATCTATCCAAGATTCTTCCTCGAACTCTAGGATTTATGGTGCAATTTATTTCCTTAAATTTCTCAACATTTCACAGAATTCCTCCTGAGATTTCTCTCGAAGTCCTTCCGTGAATTCAATAAAGGTTCGGTTTCCTGTAGGTGTGTCGTTTTTTTTCTAGATTTCTTCACGAGTTTTTCCCAATATTCCACACAGAGCTTCTTCCGGATTTACTCCCAGTGTTCCTTCCGAGATTTTCCGGTGTTTTCAATGGGGGTTTTGAAAGTTATTCTTAGGATTTCTGCAGCAGTTTTTCGTTGGGACTCTGCAGGAGTATATCCCCGCATTTCTTCTTAGAGATTTTCACAATATGCTTCCAGGGTTTCTCGTTCGATTCCTTCCGGAGATCCTTCCAAAATGTTCAATAGCGGTTCTCCTGGATGGCTTTTCAACAGTTTATTCTTGGATTTTTGTGAAACTTCTGCAGTAATTCTTCCAGGTATTTCTTCCAGAGGATTCTCCGGGATTTCTCTTGGATATAATACCTGGATTTCTTTTAGAGGTACATATTCGAATTTGCTACAGGAATATTCCTGGATATTTTACTATTTCTTCCAAAAACCCCTTCGAGATTTCTCCAATAGGTCTGCCCGAAGTTTCTCGCTAGATTTCACCTGGTTCGTTACAAGTAACTTATTAGGTTATCCCAGGCGGTAGGTTTGGAGGTTATAGTTTTCCGAATTTGGAGGAATAAATCAAAAACGGATTCTGAACGTCCAACAGACATACGAATCGGTACAACAAGAGTAAATACAACCACTACTCAGGTAAGCTTCTGAAGGAAATCGCGGAGAGAACAGAATTGACAAAAAGTAGCTCCAGAAGAGATGCCAGAAACAAATACTGAGAGGAAATCCGGGATAAATCTTGATAATCTTAGAGAGACATCCTGGGAGCAACTCCGGAAGAAATCTTCTAAGAAAAGTCATGGGATAAACTCCGAGTCAAGACATAACTTGGAGTTTCTCCCGTGAATCATCAAAACAAATCCCAAGAGAACATTTAGGAATTGTCCTAGGAGAAAGTCCTGTAGAAATCCCGCGTGAAACTATAGAAGTCAGCTCACGAACATTTTTTGGAAAAACTTCGAAGGAAATCCAGTAAGGAACAATTGGAGCAAATTAAGTAAAAGCTCTGGTACAAACTTCGGGAGGAATTCCTGCAGAAAATGTATATTTTTTCTGACGAAATCTTTGAAGAAGTTCTACAGGAAATCCCAGAAATAACTTCTGTGAAAACTCCTAGAGAAATTCAGGGAAGAAATCCAGGGGAAATTCATTCCGAAAGGAATCGCAAAAAAAACATCCGAGAAGAAGCCCAAAAGAAACCCTAAGCCCTCAAAGCATTTCAACGGCAAAATATGAGAAATACCCTGAGAGAAACTGCTGAAGGGATGCCGCAAAAAATGTTGGAACAAATCCACAAAAATTTCTTTAAACAAAACACAGAAGGTACATCAGAAAAATGCGCTCAAAATCGTGTGTAAGTGGCAAAGTCGGCCATTGTGGCGGCCATTTTGGGATTCTAACAAGTCTTTTCTTAACCTTCCAGAATAATCTGCGTCCACAATATCGCTGGCTTGCTTAGAATATCTGTTTGAACTAGAAGCCCTCCTCTAGTTCCTCTTGCATGGTTACCCAACTATCTTCTAGATTTAAGTTGCTGCTTTTCGAATAATCATTCGGAAGAATCATCAACTTCTTTACGAAACCACAAGCTTCCAGTTAGTGTTATCTAGATTGCTATGAAAACAAGTTCATTTTATGTAAACACGGTACCATTGAACGTCAAATAACACTAGTTTACAGCATTTTTGAACTCGGTAAGCTGATGACCATTTTTGGTGTAGAATCATGCCCAAGGATGGAAATCTAGTAATCATGATAAGATCCCGAATGTGTCGCGGTTGAAGCGCATCGCGCGATCATAGCAACAACGATAGAACCTTGTCGTCAAGCATTATAACAAACCACGCTCCGCGAAAATTGAATCGCGAGGCATGTGCGGCCATGATGCGATCGTTATCATACAGTTGAAATGATAAAAACCGAAAATCATTCACTTTTTGTGCATTCTTGTTTCTCTAATATCAAGATATGCCAATGAATGTATTGTTTTTAATCATGAATTATGTTTATTGGTCCATAAGTGGTTTAAATCCAAGTTTAAATCGTGATGAATAAAATTTATCACGACTTGTAACATGATCCGATAACGTGTGATCCCATGATGAAGCGTGCATCAGATGCTCTGATTGCCTGTGATCCCATGATACAAGCATGAGGCGAAGGTGTCGGCATCATGCTACTGCAAGAGCAAAGGCAATCTTGGATTGTTCGTATCCTGTATCATTTGTCACTAGAAGTGATTTTCTTCCATCCTTGATCATGCCCTGAGTTCGAAAACGCGAAAGAAAAAAAATTACAGTAGAGCGGACATTTTTTCGACTTTCCATACAAGCTTGATGATTTGAAAACGATTTTTGTTCTATTTTTAAGCAAAGTCGCTCACTTCAAACATCTCATTCTCTGTAATCAATGCTCCGCTTGAGCTGAAATTTTTACTGTAACTCGCCTACATAGGGTGTTGTACCAGTTGGGCAGGTGTACCTATTTTGGGCACTTGCTGCCATAACTAAGTCAATTTCAAACCAATCGATTTGAGTTTTTGTATAGAGTTTGAAATTGACTTAGTTATAGCGGAAGGTGCCCAAAATAGGTACACCTGCCCAAATGGTACAAGACCCTATGATATGTCAAATGAACGTCGAAAAAAATTACATCTCTTCAAAAAATTTTGGGAATTTTGCTAAAATTTAAGAAAATTTAGGGACGATCTTGAATTTCATCTATCTGACGCTAAACCTGTGTTCAGATGATCGAATGGTATAGTATTCAGCTTTTAATTTATGGAAAAGGATTTAAAATTGGATGAACAAAACGCAATATGTTTGAATTTTAGTAAATTACATATTTTGAAAAGTTGCAAAACTCGATATTGAGCTAAAACTCAAAAACTGTTCTACTTAAAAATTTGTGAAGGTCGGTTTCGAAATCAGCACTAAATTGTGCTTCAAAAATTCTGGTCGTTGACAGAAGTTCACGACTTTCATTTTATTTTGTAAACTTGTGTAATTTATCTCGCGAATCGGTGGAGACGTTTGTGACTTGCTTGCAGACGGAGTGAAAAATTGAATGTTTTGTTGCTTGCCCGTGAGTTGTGCATGGAGAGAAAGAGAAATATCGTGAGCGCTGGAGCGAGAGACTTTTATTTTTCATCCCATGCAGTGAAAAATCATGATCTTGGAGGTGGATAAATCCGTGGCATTTGATCACTTGAGTGATTTTTTTTTTTTATTTCTTGTGAAAAGTTAGATGCCTGCTATAGTATTCGAGAATTTCTTGACAAACTCCAAAGGGAATTGTCTTAATAAGTTTTAGAGAAGCTTCCCCAAGAACTCCTGGAGGATTTCACATAGGAATTTCAGGAAGAATTTGTGTTGTGGAATACCACCATGCAGGAGAACTCCTGGAAAGAATTTCCGCAATAATTTATGATGAATTAAAAAAAAATGTATTCTGAGGAATTTTCCAAATGAATTCTTGAATGGATTCCCGGACAAACTCTTGAAGAAACTTCTGAAACAAATCTCAAACTCCGTAAGATCTCCTAGAAGAGTTTTCATATTTACTTCTGGAGAAATAATTGCTTAAGGATTATCATGGAGTAATTTTCGAAGGAACCGGATCTGAAACTATGGTCTCCGAAGAAGTTTGGTTGATCTGGAATATCTCATAGCTAACTTGGAAAGACTCATGAAATGCCAGGGGGATTACATATTACAATTGGATGTGTAATGTTACAGTTGATTGTGAAGATAACTACTGTTACTGTCGAGAGCTAAACTTCCGGACAGTTTGGACGACCCTGAATGTCCCAAAGGTATTAAAACGACTACGTCTTATTTCGACAACTGCTGTGTATCTATGTGTTGCTAGCATGGTAAACAAACGATAACCTTCATTAAAAGTTAAAGTTTTTCCTCAAGTGGAACAATGCGAGGGTTTACGGGAGAGAAGCGAAAATCGATTGTGACCAGTTACTGGAAGAAAAAATGATTTACGCTAAGAAAATTGGCAAAAGTTGGCAATGTTAGCGTTTTTGCTGTCCAAAATGCTATCAAACGATTCGGTATGCATAACACACTGGAAGACTTCTGCCGAGCGCGGCAGAAAACTAGGTGCATCTAAATTAAGCAAAGTTTGCAGAATCTCTAAAGGAAAAAAGGAGATATCCATCATAGATTGCGCAAAAAAGTGTGGAACGACTATTGATATGGTTCAGCGCGCCAAGGAGCATAATTCCCTGAAGACCTACCCAAAACAGAAATGTCCAAAACGCAGTCACATTCTGGCGAATTATATGAAAAACTCGGACTCGGAAACTGTTCGATGATGTTTTGAGCAAAAATTTCATGTACATAATCATGAATGATAAAACGTATGTCAAATTGGACTAGAAGGCACTTCCAGGGGCACAGTTTTTCACTGTGAAGCATGGCACTGATGTTTCAAAATCGAATATATACCGAAAGGAATGTCTCCAGAAACTAATCTTGCCACTCATCTGAAAGCACAAAGGTCCTACATTATTTTGGTCGAATTTGGCATCCTGCACTATGTGCGTGACACCTTTGACTGGTATGAAGAAAACGATGTCCAATTTGTGAAAATCCTTCAAATTACCCGCAAATAAGGCCCACAAGAAGCAATTGGTTTTAATCAAAGGGAAACTACGGCAAAAGGATAGATGAGCAGAGGACTCCATCAAGTTCAAGAAAAACTGGGTCAACCCAAGCAAAACCATCGACGGAACGGTTGTCCAAAACTTTATGAAGAACACCAAGAAGAAGGTGCGAGAGCTGGCAAGATCCACGAAAATTTAAATATACAATGGTAGGGGGATTAGGGGCATAATGGACACCCGGGGCGAAATGGACACCCCTGTTTTTGCCGAAATCGTTGACTTTTATGTAAAACTTTTAATGCATAAGTGTAAAAGGCACAAGTCATTGTTCTATTTATCAAAAGTACCATTTATATTCCTTCAAAATAACCAAAATATCATTGAAATTGAAGTATGTTTTTCATATGGTGGATTTCTTATAATTTCGAAGCAGCAGAAAACAAGGTATTACGAGTGTTTGAGTGAGTCCACCATAAAAACAAGTGAATTGTTAGCTTACCTACATGTATACGCAGATTTAGCAATGGATGAAGTATTATATTTTTGATCAGAACTTACTCAAAATAGCAATTTCAATGTTGTAGTCGATTCGGGGCGAAATGAACACTGGCAATTATAAATGGATCTACGCGCTTTGCATACTGTTAGGCGTTTTAGAAAGTTTGGAAAAAATCAATCCGATTATTTTAGCCTAAAATTTATTTAATTAACTTTGATGTTATGTAAACTCGTCCAAGTTGGAGTATTATATCTGTGGTATTGATCCCCGTAGGCAAATTACTTAACTGGTCGATATTATCAAAGATACAGCATAAAATATGCAGGGGTGCCCATTATGCCCCGATGGGTGTCCATTTCGCCCCGTACCTTTCCTGCCAGCCCTAAAAACACACGGTTATCAATTCATTATTTCTTCACAATCATGACATTCTACCTGCTGTAAATGATTGAAATTCGTAGGAAACTAGTTAAAGCTGTAAGCCAACTGATAATATGCTAAGTTTTTGTCTGCTATACAGGCCTAACATCAAGGATCGGTATATTCGCCTCACTCCATTAATATTCACTCCTCTTTGCCAGTGATGCCACATACACAGATTTATCTAGAATTACACAGATTTTTTCCATCTTTTTCCTACAGATATCTGTGATCACAGATCACAGATTTTTGCGACAATAAAGATTTTTAGTCTATAAACAAATCTTGGAATCGATATCGAATAATAATCTTCGTTTTCATATTTATACCTATTTGATTCAGGCCCATCTTACATTTTAAGTCTTATTTTTTTAATAAAAATATCTCTAACAAAACTGCGAAAAGCAAGGGCAATCGTCTACATATTTCATACTGGCAAACTTCTGCTGAATATTTGAAAATTTTCAGGCAGTTCCCAAGAAACTCTTGGAAGAATTCCCAAGAATTTCCTGGACGAAAACCCGAGAAACCCTTGGAAGAACTCCTGGAGGAATTATCGATCAACTTCTGGAGAAATTCCTGGGTAACTCCTGCGGAAATTCCCGGAGAATGAATGAATTTCCTGGGGATTCCTGGAAAAAAATGTCGGAAACTCCTGGGGGAATTTCCTAGAACTGCTGTAGAAATTTCAGAAGAACTCCTGGAAAAATTCCCGTAGTACTTTTGGGCGTATCCTTAGAAGTATTTCCGAGAAATTCCAGGAGAAATTGCTTAGGAACTTCTGGTTGTTTTCCGAAGAACTTCTGCATGACATTTCTTTTATATCCTGAAGAAATTTGCCAGGTACTTCTTTCACTATTGCTAAATAAGGAACTCCTGGAGAAATTGCCTAGCAAATACTTGAGAAATTCCCGTGCAACATCTAGAGGAATTCCGGATGAGCTTCTGAAGAAAATCTTGAGGCATTTCTACAGGATTTCTCGAGGAACTGCTGCATGATTTCCCAAGAAACTCTTGGAGGAGTTCACGAAGAACTTTTTGACAAAATCCTGGGAAATACCTGGGGGGATTTTCCAGGAACTCCGTACGGAAAATCCGTGGAACTCCTTCAATTTCCTAAGACATTGCTTGGGAAATCACCGAGAACCTCCTGCAGGAATCCTTGGAGAGTCCTGGAGGAATTTCCGGGAAACTTCTGCAGGAATTCCCTGGGAACTCTGAAGCAATTTTCGTGGCTTAGTAAAAATATTCCCGGGGAACTCCTAGACAAATTTCTGAAAACATTCTGGAAAAAATCTCAACAAAATCCTGGAAGGATGCATGCACAATTGCTGGAAGACTTCTTGTGGAAATACTGGATGATTTCCCGATGAATTCCTGAAGTTGATTCCGAGAACGAATTCGTGGGGAATTTCTTCAGGAGTTCTCCTGAAATTCCTGGAAGTACTCCTGGGGAAGCCATGATAATTCCCAGATAATTCCTGAAAAAAAATCCCGGGGAATTTCTGGAGAGTTTCTAGAATAATTATCAAACTCAGAATTATGTTATAAAGACTAAATATCGACAAAAATAAACGTTTTTTTTTATCAGTTTCTCTGCAATATAGTTGATTTAAGCCAACATAAAGCGCAGTGAGAACGTAGCATAAGGCTGCCATCATAAGTATAAGATAACTTCGAAGAACTTTGCAGCTTTAATTTCAAACAGTTGCATTAAGACCATCTCAACATCCTCAAAGAGATTTATTTGACCCAAAACATATTTTTTCAAAGTTATGTAATTCATTTCTGAATGTAATAACAATTTTGTTAGTTTTCCTCAATTTTAATAAGCATTTCCACATCACAGATTTCATGCCAGATTTTTGAAATAAACTACAGATAATTAAGATTTTTTGGGCCAAAATCACAGATGAAAACCGAAAAAAATGTGGCAACACTGCTCTTTGCTGAAGCGAATCGAGAAAGATGCAGCAAACGGATAGTCGTGTCGTGATCAAACACGCAACCCCATCACCAGTGGGAAACGATGCGCAAGCTGGTTGACATGGATATTCGTTGCCGATCGTCGCAGTTTGGATCGCAAGCGAATGAATGAACGGCGAATGGTGAAGAACGTTGGTGAGCGATCGAAGCGGCTATTATCATAACTAGAAGAGAATTTCTGCATGTAATGCATACATTTTTAGTGTATTGTTGTTGAAATGCTAGATTAGCAAAGAAAATAATTAGAAAACATCAAAAAATCGTATGCACAATATCAATCGTATCATTCACGAATCGCATCACCGCTCGATCGCTTGCGATGCGAATGTGGACGAATGAGTAATTTGCAAGTGTGGCTTCCCACCATTCGCCGGAGTTTGCTGTCGTCGTTGACAAGCAAACATACAACATGAAAAGTGCAAATCAGGAACCCTGCGCTAACATACTCATTTGCTTAGGGTGTCCATTATGCCCCTACTCCCCCTACCATGGGCTTTTCTGATGGTCAATAAACAATGTAATTGAACTTAATTTACAAAATCAATGAAACATTTGCAAATACAGCAATTTTCGGGTGTACTCATAATTAACGATACAGTCCTTATATAGTAGACTTTAGGTTGGTCCAGTAACCGTGATTGATAATGCAACGTTACTCAGTATAACAGATATGACTGCTGTTACGAGAGTATGCAATGCTATTATTTATGGCGAAAACACATGATATTATTCTTGTAGATTTGATGGACTTTACTGCAGGACAGTTTGGAACACCTAGACCATCCCAGAATATTAAATACCTTTTGATACTCTTAACGGAGGTTAATACATATGAACCTAACCCATATCCAAATTCTGCTTTTAGAACAACTGGTTTGTCAATTATTTCGTTTATACACACTTCATGGTGTTCAGGATGTTCTTGGTTCTAAGTGAAGTATCAAATACAAATATTCCCGTTTTTTTCTTAGCTACAACTTTATATGACCTCTAAAGCGCAAAATAATGTAAAATCCGTCATTCTCAACAAAACTGTTTGCAGCAGGCAGATTTACTATCTGTGAATCACTTCCACTTCCACTACCAACAAACCGCAGGAAACCAATCCCCCTTCTCGATTCCGGACACAATTCACTGTTGTTGTTGAATCACGTTGCACAGAAAAAAAACAGCTCACTCTAACTACACACTGCACTGGATGAGTACTTCCCCACACCCACCCACCACGATGATTACGATTGTTCTCCGACACACCTGAAAATTTGCTCACCTTGATTGTTCGAATCAAATACACACAGGTTTAGCAAATTTCAGGCTGGCCAGCGACAATCTGCGATTTTCCACCGTCCCACCCCCCTACGCAACGCCATGTGTGTTTTCCATTTTTGGTCACCAACCACCGACCGACCGACCGACCGACCGGTACTCATTGTTGTGGTTTCCGAATGGAGCAGCGCATCACCATCATCATCATCCCACGTTGCATTTGTCCTTTGTTTGCGCGCACACGGTAACCGAAGCGCGGTTGGCCGCGGTTAGGTTGATCGTCGTCGTCGTCGAACGCAAAAGTTGGTTTGAAAATTAAGCTCATTGCAGCTGCATGAAATAGTGCACAATTTGGTGGATCAAGCAAACTTACGTGAGAAGACAGATTTTGTGTCTGAATATGAAGAGTGTTTATTAGAAGCTTAAATAATGAAAATTGGATTTTCAGACTAGATTTTCTTCCTACGCGAAGTTGCTTTCTGGACTACAGTGAATTTAGAAGTCCCCTGCACTAGAACAGAGCGAATTTCGATAGACGACGACGACGACGATGACGACGACGCAACCGACAGCCACACCGCGTTGACTTGACACTCCTCCACGACTGCTCTGCTGCATGCTGCATGCATTGCAGCTCACGCTCTTTGGCAGATGTTCCCATCACTGAACCTGAACCCAACCGTCCCCACCGCACTGACTGAGGGGGGGATGCAGATCCAAGAGGGAATCGAGCAAGCCGTGAAGAAGCCGCGCAAACAAAAAACATGTGTTATCTCACTTTGGACGGGCGCCTTTCAACACGTTCGTTCGTTCGATCGGGTCCGTTGTTGCAGATGCTGGTGTTCTCGGTTGATTTCCTGGGATTCGCGCCATCAACCGTCCCAATGAATGAATAGGAAAGAACGAGTCCACACAAAGTAGGGGATATCGGGAAAAAATGGAAACTGGAGAGGGCGCACTTATGTGTGTTCTGGGGTACCTACTTGGATCCGAGGGGATGGATGGCGTCCGGCGGCGGCGGGGTGGCATCAGCAAAACAGTTGGTATTGAAGATCGTCCTCGTCATGCTCGTTGCAGGCACGAAGGCGAAGGCGATGTCGTTGTGGGTGCTGGCTGCTCTCTTGAAGATGCAGATTCAGCGAAAAGCTCCGGCGCGGCGGTATTATAATTAACCGATGTTGCCTTATGGGGCACTCTTCCTTGCGATTTCTTCGATTTTTTCCTTGCTGTTCTCGGATATCGAAACGGAGATAGGTGGTTGATATTTTTAGCAATGTGGTGGCTGTCTTTTGTACAAATATTCCACAACGCTCTTTCCGTTTTCCGTAAGATACATCATCACGGTAACTGGAACATATCTAAAAAGAATAAGAAAATAAAAAATTATACCCAGATATCAGTCATACATAAATTACGTAATGAAACATTTTCTCGCGTTTATTTGAAGAGTTTGGTGATCTAGTGACTACCGCTTTTGATTCGTATGCAGAAAGTCCTGGGTTCAATCCCTGACTAGTACCATTCCTCCTACTTTGTATCTTTCTATCTACTTTTTCTATTCTCTCTTATATATACATAGACAGATGGAAAAAAGAGTGTAAAATTCTGTGACATATGATGCACATAATTGGAGCGTGAGATATCACAGAAGTTTACATGGCATATCATATAAACTTCCATTATATGTCATGTAATTCAGCATGACTCTGAGAGTTTTCATGACATATAACACAAATTTACATGATATATCATGTAAACCATCATAACATTAAGTTTACATGGCTAAAATGAAGTTTACATGACGTGTAAATCTCATTATTTTTATCTGTGTACATCTCATGTGAAAACGAATGTTCATAGCCATCGCTAGAACTAGAAACGGATTGAACAAAAAAAAGCCTTTTCCCTTCCTTCCAACTTTCACAGCACAGTATATCTATCATAACGCCGCTTCACAGTAATCCTCACATAATCTATCACTTTACGCCTGGCATCCACGCACCAATGCGTGAACCCCTATTCCAAAAATAAACATTTCCCAACAACACTCCAACATTCGCATGACCTTGTGCAGGTGCAGAGGACTCAACAACCAGTTGGCAACAACCGATTTCAATCCTCATTTCCCTCCCCAGCCCCTTATATTGATCTGCAACCTGAAGTAGGCTCCATTGTTGCCTACAAATAGATCATCAATACTCATACGCTGATGATGCCTATTGGTCCCAAGCAATCAGCTAATCAGCTATTCGAAGGAAGATGAATAGCATTCTATTTAGCTCACTTTTTAAGTAATTAACCGAACTTGAGTTCACAAAAAGAACACTTGTGTCGCTGAAAGGAACGCTATTCAGCTTAAAAATAAGCTTCGAAAAAATGAAAAAAAAATGCGCTTAGTCCTCAAAAGTAATTTATTATTATTAAACATTAGTACATGTGTAATCCATATTGACTTATACCTTGAAATAATTTTTAATGTTTTTTACTTGTTTTTGTAATATGTCCAAATGAACTATTTTCGAGTTTTAAAGGCACGAAAAAGTTCAACATGAGTTCGGTTAATATTTGAATGAACTCGGTTTTAAAGTTCAACATAAGTTCTTTCTGAACCTTTTTTCGACTTTAATGTCGTTTTGAAGAGATGTCAAAAGCTTATACATGTACTTCCAAGTTCATAACTAATACATAACGAACTTTTTGGAGATTTAAGTTCAGCGAAACTTGAATTGAACCAAACTTAAACTTCTGAGTTCGTTCTTCAAGTGGTATCCGAACTTTTGGTTGCTTGGGATGGTACTTATCCAAAGATGGTCCTAAGCACCCGATGCTCGGTCACTTCAAGTGCTTGCATGCCCCTTCGAGCATAGTCCAGATCTCGTATCCATAGAGTGGCATCAGCGTCTTGTACATGGTGCATTTGGTGCGGAGGTGAATCTTTTTCGAACGCCGGTTTTTGTGGAGCCCATAGTAGGCCCGGCTTCCACTGATCGCATTTCATGGCTAACGTTGTTGTCCGTCGTTAATCCTCCGTGCACCTTTGGGGTCACTTTTGACCCAAACTGTACATCAGCAAGCTTTTTCCAACGTGATACATAACATACATACATTTATTTGTTCAACATCACATTTCAGACATGACATAATCAACAATAGTACGCCACAATACTCGGTTTGTGGCTGCCGCTCTTCATCCTAGGTCGCGCCCAACGCCCAATGTTCGCTAGGTCACGCTACACCTGGTCCTCCCATCGTGCTCTCTGCGCTCCACGACTTCTTGTGCCAACCGGATCAGTTGCAAACACCAGCTTTGCAGGGTTGTTGTCCGGCATTCTTGCAACATGTCCTACTCACCGTATCCTTCTTGATGCTGGGTTCGCCGTAAAGTGCAACGAGCTCGTGGTTCATCCTTCTCCGCCACACACCGTTCTCCTACACATCACCGAAGATCGTCCTTAGCACGCGTCACTCGAAAACTCCGAGTGCTTGCGGGTCCTCTTCGAGCACAGTCCATGTCTCGTGTCCGCAGAGGACCACCGGTCTTATTAGCGTTTTGAAAATGGTACATTTGGTGCGTGGGTGAATTTTTTTAGACCGCAGCTCCTTCTGGAGCCCATAGTAGATACGACTTCCGCTGATGATGCACCTTCGAATTTCAGGACTCACGTTGTTGTCAACCATCAGTAAGGATTCGAGGTAGACGAATTCCTCCACAACCTCGAAGGTATCCCCGTCTATCGTAACATTACTACCCAGACGGATCCGGTCGCGTTCAGTTCCGCCTACTAGCATGTACTTTGTTTTTGAGCCATTCACCACCAGTCCGACCTTTGCTGCTTCGCGTTTCAGGCGGGTGTACAGCTCTGCCACCGTTCCAAATGTTCTGGCAATAATGTCCATGTCGTCCGCAAAGCACACAAATTGACCGAATTTTGTGAAAATCGTTCCCCGGCTGTTGAGCCCGGCTCGTCGCAGCACACCTTCCAGAGCGATGTTGAAGAGTAGGCATGAGAGTCTGTCACCTTGTCTCAGTCCCTGGCGAGATTCGAATGAACTGGATAGCCCGAGCAGAGCTCAAGTACTGACGATTAAAATGTGATATGTATTGGTTTGTTTGAGATAAGAGGTAAAAGTACTGAAAATAATAGCAAAAATTTGTTCTTGAACCATCAAATCAATAGCAAAATTTGATATTTGATCTTACCAAGAGCTAAATGTGCTATGGTGATGATGTTTAAGTAAAAATGAGATATTATTTTCAGTACTTTTACCTCTTATCTCAAACAAACAAATATCACTTTTTGATATCCGTATCAAAATATGCTATTATTGAGCTATTTTACTCTGCTCGGGAGTTCACCCGAAACCCTTACGCAGTTTTGCACACCGTCCATCGTTGCTTTAATCAGTCTAGTCAGCTTCCCAGGAAAGCCGTTTTCGTCCATGATTCTCCATAGCTCTGCGCGGTCGATACTATCGTATGCCGCTTTGAAGTCGATGAACAGGTGATGCGTTGGGACCTGGTATTCACGGCATTTCTGGAGGATTTGCCGTACGGTAAAGATCTGGTCCGTTGTCGGTCGACCGTCGATGAAGCCGGCTTGATAACTTCCCACGAACTCATTTGTTTTAGGTGAAAGACGACGGAAGATGATCTGGGATAGCACTTTGTAGGCAGCATTCAAAATAGTGATCGCCCTGAAGTTCTCACATTCCAAATGGTCGCCTTTCTTGTGAATGGAGCCGATTACTCCTTCCTTTCACTCTTCCGGTAGCTGTTCGGTTTCCCAGATCCTGACTATCAGCCGATGCAGACAGGTGGCCAACTTTTCTGGGCCCATCTTGATAAGTTCAGCTGCGATACCATCCTTACCAGCTGCTTTGTTGGTTTTAAGCTGGTGATTGGCATCCTTAACTTCCCTCAGCGTGGGAGTTGGTTCATGTCCGTTCTCCGCTGCACTGGCGTGGTCGTTTCCTCCGTTGACGTGAGCTCCCGTGCCTATGTTCTCCACGCCGTTCAGGTGCTGATCGAAGTGCTGCTTCCACCTTCCGTCCGTCAAAAGGCCTCCGTCTTTATCCCTGCATATTTCGGCTCGCGGCACGAAGCCGTTGCGGGATGCGTTGAGCTTCTGATAGAACTTCCGTGTTTCTTGGGAACGGCACAGCAGTTCCATTTCTTCACACTCCGCTTCTTCCAACAATAGTACGCTACAATATTCGGTTTGTGGGTGCCGCTCTCTATCCTCGGTCGCGCCCAATACTCGCCAGGTCACGCTCTACCTGGTCCGCCCATCGTGGTCTCTGCGCTCCACGCCTTCTTGTGCCAACCGGATCAGTTGCAAACACCAGCTTTGCAGGGTTGTTATCCGGCATTCATACAACATGCCCTGCCCACCTTATCCTTCCGGCTTTTGCCACCTTTCTGGATGCTGGGTTCGCCGTAAAGTGCAGCGAGCTTGTGGTTCATCCTTATCACAAACCGTTCTCCTGCACACCGCCAAAGATCGTCCTTAGCACGCGTCGCTCGAAAACTCCGAGTGCTTCCAGGTCCTCCTCGAGCATGGTCCATGTTTCGTGTCCGTAGAGAACCACCGGTCTTATTTTGTAAGGAGGATCCTGCAAGGACCTCCAAAATTCTAGCTTACGCGCCAGACGAGGTGAGTCGTCTGCCAGAATTCACGGTTCGTTTGCCCAGCCAACTCTATATTAAGTCACTTACAGAATCCACCTCCTTAGGTTCTCCCTCAATCGCAAGGTTTCCTTCCCAAATGTAAAATCCAAAAATTCTCTCCAAAAATCCTTTTTATTCCCAAATTTCATTTGTTATCTAAGTATCCATTTATTTGAAGCTTGTAAAAAGAAACATGCATTTAAAATTCAATTTAAAATAAAATTAAGCACTTTAATCTCTTTAAAGCTATTTTCTAATTGGATTCTATATTTTGTTGCAACATATCGTTTATCTGTATTGAATTCAGAAAAAAAAACCTAATAGTGACGTCACTCTTGCAACTCTGTATAATCATGAGCAATACAATTCTCTCTCTCTCTAAACCTATCCCCACTACCACACTGTTGGAGTGTTCATATGTTGGTGGTTAAATCAAGGTTACGTGCTTGGTGCCGGAGCGTAATGGTGGTGGTACTTACAGCGCTTGAGGTAAAGGTATACCTATCTTCGTGTCGTAGCCTCTGGCGACGTCGGCCTTGGGTCACGGCCGCCGTCTTCTCGAACGCTCGCTGCTGCTGGTATGGGCCGCTCTCTAGCTACCCGTAGGACGATTCGTTGGCCCGACGAAGGTGCAGCGTCGGGAGGCGTCGTTGGCGAAAACTCGGAAACCGACTGCTCCCAGGCGGTTGTAAACAACGACACGATCTTACGCCGGTTCGGGGGGTGGTGGAAGGTTCGGTGGGAGGTACGATCTAGACGGTCTACCATGGATTTTTCCCGGGACGTGAGAATGGGCGATCGCGCTGGCTGTGGCAGACTTTCCCCAGTCAAACCGCTCGCGAATCCTTGCTACCACGTGGTGACGGGTGGTGCACGCGAGTCCGAACAACCAAATCCGATGACCACGCTCTCTGGGTATACTCTTGGTGGCCCGCAGCCACGAGGCAAAGAATATATCCAGGGGATCGCCGCCGCCTGATCTCTAGCACGGATGATACCGAGTAGGTGCTATTGTTCGTATGCTTGCAGTTGTGGTGTTCGCATGCACATTGCGAGACCGCAAACGTGGGTCTCTTTTCTCCACACTTCCACAAACCACCCAACGGATCGTGGTCACGACTGGTGACTGCGAAAGTCAAAAATAGTTAGCACCAAGATTCGTAGCCCATACCAATCACACCATTTACCTCACGTTAAACCAATATTTTTCTCCCTATTGTAGCAGCACTCGATCTTCTCACGATTTTTTCTGCCTATAGTAATTACTTTGATTAACACTTGGAAAATTATAACTTTTAATTAATTCTTACTTTTTCCTAACGTTTTCACCTGCTCACTCACGATTTTTATTAGGATATTAAAACTTTTACTTTAATTCTGAAAATAGCTTTAAAAACTTTATATTAATTTTGAATTCATTTCTTCTTTTTACTATTATATATTACTTTGATTAACTTTTTATCAGCTTCACGAAATATTCACTTTTTAATCTAACTTGTTCGGCGGTCTGAACGGGAAAGACCAAATGAAATTTCTTTCCAAGTCAAGACCCCTAACTTTTCTTATTTTTCCTTTGTTTCCGGTTTCATTTTCTTGATCTAAAAATTCACATTAAAATTTTCTTTCTTGGTGTCCCATTTAACTATTACCAACAACTGCCTATCACCATTATCAAATTCTTACTCATATTTCTCCTTCATATTAATTCGAGCACTTTCACCCTTGCTGCCTATCTCACAGGCGCAAGTTCACACTTATATGTAGGGATGTCAATGAAACGGTAATTCACCCGTTTCATCATCCCCCAGTTTTCCCAAAAAAAAAATGTGTAGCATTTTTTTTTTTTACCTCATTAAATTTCCGCACTTCATACGATATATACAACAAATAAACCGAACTCTACACTATACAGTTATATACAACAATTAAACCGAACTCTACATTATACAGTTATATACAACAAATAAACCAAGTTTTGTACCACTTAAACCGAATAAACTACACTATACGTTTTTTCCGAGGCGCGAAACCGACATTTTCAATTCTTAACCGGAATTTATTTCAACGAACCCGAGATCCATGCGTTCAGGATCATGTACCCGACACTAACTGAGTTATCTACCAAAATCTCCAATCGACTCATTGGATACTTTCTTTGTTTAATTATCTACTCCAATACATATATTGGATACTGAACCTATCTGAACGTACATATTCTAATCCAACCCAAAAACGAATCGAAGCAAAGCGAACTCGTATTGGTTATAGAAAAATGTACCTAATATCACCAATTGCACACCATATCACCATATGGAAACAAAACCAACTCTCTTCAATTACCGAATATCACCCTACTCTTTCGCACATTTCTCTCGGGTTTTATACTATTGCTGTTTGAGTGTTTAGCCTATTGCTGCTATTTATCGAACAATTGTTCACAGTCGATGTAGAAATGCTACTGCGAACGGAGAGAAATGCTAGCTGCGGTAAAAATGATCTGTGTAAACCGGGCTATTGCTTTTTTGTTGATAATGCTATGCTTTTGGATGGACCTTGAATCTGCTTCGCCAAAAACGTAAGTACCGTATTCCTTTACATTTAATATTATAATTATATTTCTATTCATTCTAGCTTCTTCGATAAATTCAAATTTGCGTTTCCTCAAAATATTCTATATACATCAGTTCACTGACCTCAAACTGAACTGTTTATGTTCTTTTCATGTAACTGTATTGGTCGATCTCAAAATATAGATTCGATGAATCTACAACAGAGCCACCTATTTTCTTTATTTTTTTGTTTTTACTTTTGTTGTCTTTTTTCTAAAAGATTCAAAGTTCTGATCTTTTTACATATTTACATATATACAAATTTACAATTTTTTTTACTATTTTTAGCACAAACATTACCCTGGAATCAATAGTATGAGTAATAATGATCCCTAGTTTTGCCAAGTTTGTGGTTTTTGGTAAGTAGTGTTTAATATTCCGTTTACGTTCTTAATTTCCTTCTTTTTCCTTTGAACGTAAATGTTCTACTCGTTCCGACTTTGCGTATTTTTGTGTTTCAGGTTTCCTGTAGACAACATTGTTTAAGTACATAGCTTTCAATTTAATTTTTACATTCTTTCTTTCATGTTTTTCTCTAGTTTCTTTATGATTCTTTCTTATTTGTTCCAATTTGTTTTTGATTATTATTGCCTAGTGTATATACGTACACGATAAGCTTTATTTCCTTTTTCTGTGAATTTCAAAAAAAAAATGTTATTTATAACTTTTTCAATTGGGATACATGATACAATCCTAACAATTTTCCATTTAAATCCTTTAAAACGTAGCACACCTCTCCTACTTTTCTTTTTATAATGGCTTCAGAGAATTTTGGCGCCAGCTTTGCATTAAATGCTTTTGATTTATCGGACAAGAAATGATTCTTTTTCAAAACTCTATCTCCTACTTGGAATTCAATTTTTTTCCCCGATCTCAAGTTGTAATATTTTGAATATTTATCATAAGCTATTTTTAGGTTATTTCTCACATTTTCATAAATTTTGTTCATCTTTTCCGAATGTTCTTTCGCTGTTGGTGTAGTGTCACTGTTTATATCTCTCAAATTCTGGTATTCTTCTCCTGAACTTATTTGGTTTCTGCCAAAATTAGTAAAGTACGGCGAAAACCCACTTGAGGAGTGAGTCGCATTATTGATTGCGTTTGCTATTTTATAAATATCCTCATCCCAGTGATCCTGCTCTTTTTTAATTAACGCTCTTATGGCTGAAGTAATTACTCGATTCGTCCTTTCCGCATTATTCACTTGCGGAAAGTATACGGGAGTTAGCCATTGAGTTACCCTATATCTATCTAGAAGACTTTTATACTCTTTAGAGAGAAACTGAGCTCCATTATCGGATAAAACTACCTCGGGTACTCCAAATAACAAAAATATCATATTTTCTAAGAAGAACACTAGTTGTTTCGATTTTGCTTCCTTTAACGGCTGAATTACTACAAATTTTGTAAAAATGTCAGTGATGACGAGCAAGCAAGTATTACCTGTTTTTTTCGCCCTTGGAAATGGGCCTACATAGTCTATAGCTAGTATCTGCCAGGGCTGTGTCGCTAATTTTGGTTTTCCCATGGGAGGAACGTGATTTTGGTTATCAGATTTGGAAGTTTTACATGCTAAACAGGAAGAACAATACTGTTTAATTTCCGTATACATCCGAGGCCAAACATACTTTTCCCTAAGTTTTTCTAGCGTTTTTTCAAATCCTAAGTGTGCTCCCTCATGAGTAGACTTAATCAGTTGAAATCTAAGCTCTTTCTTAGGAATAAGTTTCCAGTTAAACCGACTGTCTGTAATTTTGGATTCGTCTGTGACATATTTGAAAATGTCATCATCAATTACTTTAAAATCTTTAAAGTCATCTGGCTTTGCAAGGACTTTTTTCTTGAGCGCACTGTGTTCCAAGTCCTCCCATTTTGTAGAAATGGTGTTGAGCGATCTTGATAAACAATCGGCAGTTATATTATCGCGTCCTTTTCGATATTCGATGTTAAAATCGAATTGTTGTAATTTTAACGCCCATCTACACAACTTTGCCGATCCTTTCTCCGCACTTACTTTAGATAGCCAAACTAAGCTGCGCGCATCTGTAATTACGTTAAAATGAGTTCCTTCTACGTAGTTCCTAAATGCTTCTATTGCCCATAATACTGCTAGGCATTCTTTTTCGACAGCCGCATATTTTCTTCTAGTGGAGTTCAACTTTTTGCTGAAGTACGCTATTACTCGCTTTTCCCCGTTTTGTATCTGGGTCAATACTGCTCCTATTGCCAGGTCAGAGGCATCTGACTCAATTGTAAAAGTTTCACTAAAGTCGGGATTAGCTAAAATTGGGGGACTTATGAGAGCTTCTTTAAGATTTCCTAACGCGATTTCTGCTTCAGGTGTCCAAAGAAATTTTTTATTTTCTTTTCTTAAGAGCTCCGTTATCGGTGCTGTGATGGCACTATAGTTTTTTATAAACTTTTGATAAAAATTGGCTAATCCTAAAAGTCTTCGAATATCTTTAACTGTTCTTGGAGATTGGTAATCTAAAATCGGCCGCACCTTCTCCATATCAATGGAAATCCCCTTTTCGGAGACTATGTACCCCAAATATCGAACGCTCTCTCTACAAAACTTCGATTTTGCTAGACTTATCGTCAACTTAGCTCTTTCCAACCGTTTGGCTACCTCTTTAATTAGTTCAATATGGTGATTCAAAGTCTTGGTCGCGATGATAATATCATCTAAGTAAACCCACACATATGGTTGCAAATCGCATCCTAAAGCCAAATTCATCAATTTTGCCATGGTAAATGGTGCCCCTTTTAGCCCGAAGGGCATTACTTTAAACCTATAAAGTCCCTTCTGTGTCCTGAACGCAGTAAGGTTTCGCGATTTTTCCGCCAAAGGAATCTGCCAATACGCCTCTTTTAAATCTATTACACTGAAATATTTGGCCTGCTCAATTCTATGTAAAATTTCATGTAGATGTGGCATAGGATATGCGTCATTCTTTGTCGCCGAATTAACTCGACGCGAATCAAGGCAAACCCTGAATTTCCCATTTGGTTTTTTTACCGGAAGCAGGGGACTCGCATATTCGGAATCGCAGGGTTCAATGACGTCCATAAGCTTCATCCTTTCAATCTCTTCATCGACAAATGTTTGTACATATGGAGAACACCTATACATAGGAGCTGCCTTCAATTCCATATCCGGAACCAATTTTATTTCGTGCTCGAGTAAAGTCGTTTTCCCTATTTTGTTTTCCTCCGAAACTTGAAAATGGCTAATCGCGTCCAACAGTTGCCCCCTTTCTTGTACCGAGAGGTAATGTTCAGTTTCAATATTTTCTATCTGTATAGACTCGAAGTCTAAAGTTGGTATGTCCAACGACCTATCCTCATCCTCGCTAACTGTTTCTTCCAGTGCATCAACAAAATTACGGAATTTGCAAAATATGGGTTCATTATCATTGGAAAAGTAGTTTTCGTGAAGTTCTAATGAATTGTCTGCTTTAATCTCCTGCAGGTTTTCAATAGCGTGAACTCTATTGTTTAGATTTTTTATTGCGGGTACTATATCAAATGCCCTCCAAAAATTTATTCCTAAAATTAACTTCTTTGAAAACTCTGTCACTATATAGACTCGAATTACCTTTGTAACATTATTATAAGTTATTGGTAAGTTTGCAAACCCCAGACAGCTAAAACTATTCTCTCCAGCTGTATCTACTTTAAGCTTACTTTTATGCAAAGCAAAATTGTATTTGTTTAGAATATCTACAGAATTCATGACTGATATCTCCGCGCCCGAATCTAGGAGCGCTAAAATCTCTGAATTTACTATTTTAATCCTTAAATGAGGACATTTTCTGGGTTCTACAACAAGTTCATAAATACTGGTAGTGTCCCCTTGGTTGGGGCTATACTGAGTCTTGGGAAAAGAAGCACCCCTCAATTCTCTTCCGAACTCTCGTTTTTTGAGTTCTGTTGAGGAAGCTTGTGGCTTTTAGGGCAAGTAAAAAACGTCACCCCTGGTGTTCCACATGCATGACAAAATATTACTTTAGGAAGTTTGCAGTCCCGCCAACGATGCCCATATTTTCTACAGTTCCAGCATAGTGCGACTGGTTCTTTCAATGTTTCCCTCGATCCTGAAACTTCGGCAGCTGTAGAAGTGAAATGTTTGACCCTATCCTTCCGCTCTGGCTTTCCGCGACGTTCAAACGCACAAACTTCAGCGTCTTCCGACGATGACGTTGAAGATTCCGATGTCGCTTCTACATTCCTAACATGCTTTTTGAATGGTTGGGAACTTTTGGAGTATATTCTACCGCTGTCCTTGTCTAACTGCTGACAAAGCATATTGAGGTGGGCAATATTCTTAATTTTGTAAAACGTCAGTTTTGTCTTATACCACCTGCGCATATTATTCCTCAAGACTTTAAGCCGTTTTCGTTCCGAATATTGTTTTGTCATCCGCTCAAACATGCCCTCGATTTCTGAACAAAAAGCTACAAAAGATTCTCCTTTCTTCTGTCTCCTATCTTTTATCTCTTGAAGCAGCTTCCTGTCTTTATTTGGGTCTCCAAAACGGATTTTCAAATGCTTAGAGAAATCATTCCAGGTTTTGTATTTTTTTTTATAGGTAAAATACCAACGTCGCGCTTCTCCAGAAAAGAGAATATATGCCTGATCCAAAAATCTGTCATTCGGGATTCGTTCAGAAACTATCAGTTCATTTACTTGGAATACAAAATCGGAGACGTCCATCCCATGAGCATCCCCACTGAACTGAATTCCCCATCTATCTAGGCGATAATGTTGAAAACGATCATCTCTGCGACCTGTTACAAACCACCGATCAGAACTTTCCGGCAATTCCGAATCAGAGCTTGAAACAGAAGACAACAAACTACTCAGAGAATCTAAAGATGAGCTTTCGTCTTCGGATGACGACTTTTTGGGTAAGTGTTTCCTACTGGTTTTTCTTTGCTTATCTTTCTTCTTTCCCCTCTTTTCTTCCTTTTTAGCTTCCTGTTCTGCACGTTCTCTGTTCCTATCTTTAGGGATTGCCCCTAATCTCATTGCTTCTCTACCTTGATTCATACTTCTTGCAGTTTCTGGGCCGATTTTGAGCTCCTGAATTTTTGGTAGTTTTCTGAATAAATCACCCACTGTTTGCTGTATCGGTTCCGTAGTAACGTATTTACCCTGAGGCATTTCTCGTATGTTGTGAGCATTTGTTGCTAAACTACTGTGAAATCTTATGTTATTCTCAAAATTTTCTTGAACTTTTCTTTTCTCGTTCCAATTCTGATCAAGGCCTAGCTGTCCCATTGCTCCTTCCAAATTTTCGTCTTCTGGGTCACTTAAGTTCATTAGTCGTCTCGCGGTTTCTTTGTAAAGCGCCATAAGTCTACGAATAGTCATCAAAATATCGCATTTCCGTTCCTCTTGTGCCAAATCTGCTACTTTTGCTCTGTATACTCGTTCTTTCCAGTGCCGAAGCTGAGATATCCACTTAACATGCATATCCCCCTTCAGCCCTTCTCCTATTTCTTCTAATTTTCTCACAGCCAAAGGCCATTCATTTTCAAAATATGTGACTTCATGAATCTTAACCGACTCTTGGGTTTCCATTTTGAAAACATTCCTTAGTCGTTCTCGTTTCTTTTGCTCTGGTTCCAATTGTAGCATGTTTCTAATTCTCAGTTCATATTCCAATTCCTCTTCACTTAAATCGAAAGCATTAACCATGCTAGTGTTAATAGATTTCGCCATTTCTAATGTCTTGTTTCTTTTAAATGTTTTAGGAATATCGGTACCCCGGTGCGGCTTTTTGAAAACAAATTCAGTTTTTTTTTTATAAAAAGTAATAATTTGATAAAAATAAAAAAAAAATGCCTATCTATTCTGTTCTTCACCCAATAAACCCGTATATAATAAAAAAAAGAAAAAAAATACTATCCTACGAAAAAAAAACCCGAAAACCAAAAAAAATATATACATATAATAATAATAATATTAGGAAAGAATTCAAATATTTCTTACTTCTAGTGCACGAACCAATAATCCGTATTTCAAAAATAATTTCTAAACATTAACGGTAATAAGCAATGTTGGTAATAAAAATAAAATTTCCAATTCTAGTGGGTCGAAACTTTAAGATAGTTGGGCGCCAATGTAAGGAGGATCCTGCAAGGACCTCCAAAATTCTAGCTTACGCGCCAGACGAGGTGAGTCGTCTGCCAGAATTCACGGTTCGTTTGCCCAGCCAACTCTATATTAAGTCACTTACAGAATCCACCTCCTTAGGTTCTCCCTCAATCGCAAGGTTTCCTTCCCAAATGTAAAATCCAAAAATTCTCTCCAAAAATCCTTTTTATTCCCAAATTTCATTTGTTATCTAAGTATCCATTTATTTGAAGCTTGTAAAAAGAAACATGCATTTAAAATTCAATTTAAAATAAAATTAAGCACTTTAATCTCTTTAAAGCTATTTTCTAATTGGATTCTATATTTTGTTGCAACATATCGTTTATCTGTATTGAATTCAGAAAAAAAAACCTAATAGTGACGTCACTCTTGCAACTCTGTATAATCATGAGCAATACAATTCTCTCTCTCTCTAAACCTATCCCCACTACCACACTGTTGGAGTGTTCATATGTTGGTGGTTAAATCAAGGTTACGTGCTTGGTGCCGGAGCGTAATGGTGGTGGTACTTACAGCGCTTGAGGTAAAGGTATACCTATCTTCGTGTCGTAGCCTCTGGCGACGTCGGCCTTGGGTCACGGCCGCCGTCTTCTCGAACGCTCGCTGCTGCTGGTATGGGCCGCTCTCTAGCTACCCGTAGGACGATTCGTTGGCCCGACGAAGGTGCAGCGTCGGGAGGCGTCGTTGGCGAAAACTCGGAAACCGACTGCTCCCAGGCGGTTGTAAACAACGACACGATCTTACGCCGGTTCGGGGGGTGGTGGAAGGTTCGGTGGGAGGTACGATCTAGACGGTCTACCATGGATTTTTCCCGGGACGTGAGAATGGGCGATCGCGCTGGCTGTGGCAGACTTTCCCCAGTCAAACCGCTCGCGAATCCTTGCTACCACGTGGTGACGGGTGGTGCACGCGAGTCCGAACAACCAAATCCGATGACCACGCTCTCTGGGTATACTCTTGGTGGCCCGCAGCCACGAGGCAAAGAATATATCCAGGGGATCGCCGCCGCCTGATCTCTAGCACGGATGATACCGAGTAGGTGCTATTGTTCGTATGCTTGCAGTTGTGGTGTTCGCATGCACATTGCGAGACCGCAAACGTGGGTCTCTTTTCTCCACACTTCCACAAACCACCCAACGGATCGTGGTCACGACTGGTGACTGCGAAAGTCAAAAATAGTTAGCACCAAGATTCGTAGCCCATACCAATCACACCATTTACCTCACGTTAAACCAATATTTTTCTCCCTATTGTAGCAGCACTCGATCTTCTCACGATTTTTTCTGCCTATAGTAATTACTTTGATTAACACTTGGAAAATTATAACTTTTAATTAATTCTTACTTTTTCCTAACGTTTTCACCTGCTCACTCACGATTTTTATTAGGATATTAAAACTTTTACTTTAATTCTGAAAATAGCTTTAAAAACTTTATATTAATTTTGAATTCATTTCTTCTTTTTACTATTATATATTACTTTGATTAACTTTTTATCAGCTTCACGAAATATTCACTTTTTAATCTAACTTGTTCGGCGGTCTGAACGGGAAAGACCAAATGAAATTTCTTTCCAAGTCAAGACCCCTAACTTTTCTTATTTTTCCTTTGTTTCCGGTTTCATTTTCTTGATCTAAAAATTCACATTAAAATTTTCTTTCTTGGTGTCCCATTTAACTATTACCAACAACTGCCTATCACCATTATCAAATTCTTACTCATATTTCTCCTTCATATTAATTCGAGCACTTTCACCCTTGCTGCCTATCTCACAGGCGCAAGTTCACACTTATATGTAGGGATGTCAATGAAACGGTAATTCACCCGTTTCAATTTTAGCGTTTCGTACATGTTGCATTTGGAACGTGGGTGAATCTTTTTCAGATTCTTCTGGAGCCCGTAGTAGGCCCGACTTCCGCTGATGATGCACAGGGTTGTTGCAACAGCGCGGATTTCGCGAATCTTGCGGATTTCACGATTTTCGCGGATTTGGCGCGGATTTGCCCCTGGAATTCGGTCCTCGCGCGAATTTGGCGCGATTCATGGACGAATTAGGAGTGGAGCCTCGTAGCCGTGCGGTTAGGGTCACCGAGCTTATAATCGCACCACGCTATGGGGTGAGGGTTCGATTACCACTTCGGGCATTGAAACTTTTCGTGAGAATAGTTTCTTCCCCGTTTCCACTTGTGCATGCTCCGTTGTCCGTTGTCTAATGTTAAGTTTAAAACAGTCTGTACAGCCGAAAGCTGAAGACGTTGTTCGTGTCTTAAAAAAATCCATAAGGAAATCCTGGAGGACTACTAGTAGAAATTCCATGAAAGATCCCGCAAGATTATCCTGGTGACATGCTTGATTATAATCTTAGGGAAATTATTGAAAGAACTCCTACAAGCACAGATAACAGATGTTTATCCTAGAACAAAATTTTACCCAAAACCTGTGTAAAAACTTGCTACATGCAGTAATTGCCATGTTACAGAGTTTATTTGCGTATGTCATTTGCACTCAAGCGTTATAAATGCGATCGTTGCGCCATCTCTAAATGCTATTTCGATTTCCTTATTGTAATGACGGTTGAAAGAGTTCCCGAGTAGGTGGAAAAATCTGATGAATAGCATATTCAGTTATGATTGATTGAATTACTGAAGAACAAAAACTGATATTGGGTTGATTGATATAAGAGGTAAAAGAACAGAAATAATAGCAAAATCTAATATGGTGAACTACTCAATAATAGCTCGTAAAGATATTACAAGATCAAAACAATAGCAGATAAGATTTTTCGTTTTCAAAAAAAAAATAAATAAAAAAAATGTCAGCATCCAGCATTGAACTTACGACCTAAGGATTCACAGGCAGCGATGCTTACCACTCAACTGTGGCTCGCTGTTGTTAATAACGTGGGAATAAGAGCATGCGGTACTTCGTTTGCACAGCTCAGAAATGGGCACATGGCATTTCACTAACATTGATATATGGGTGTATGTGTTCCATTTCGTGCAGAAGAGCTAATATTGTTCTTATGTAGAAATTTTCAGCTATTTCGACAAGAACAAAAACTGATATCATATCACTTTGAGCTATTCGTGTGATATTCATTAGATTTTTGAATAACTCATCAAAATCACATCGAGCTATGACAGCAAAAAGTGTTCGATTTGAGATATGATTTAGACATTCTCGTCTACCCGGGTTTACACACGTTTCGTGTATTAGGATGATCGTCTGTTATTTGTGCCTGAAGGAAAACCTGTAGGAACTCCTGAATGAGCTTCTGGAGAAATCTCTGATATAACTCCTGGACGCATCCGTGAGTCCTCCTGGAAAAATTTCAATCTCAATCTATAATCTGAAAGAACCCCAGCAGCGATCCCTGGAATATTAACTTCTGGAAGAATCCCGTAAGGATATCCTGAAGGAATTTTAGAAGGAATTTCTAAAGGAACTTCAAAAGAAATCCCTGAAGGAACTCTCAGACTAATCTCTGCAGGACCTTCTAGGGGCCGTTCATAAACCACGTAGACTTTTGGGAGGGGGAGGCGGAGTCTGGCCAAAGTCTACGCTCCATACAAATTTCAAAATTTTTGTATGGTCGGACAACTACGAGGGGGGAGAGGGGTCTGAGATGACCAAATTTTGGTCTGCGTGGTTTATGAACAGCCCCCTATGGGAATCCTTGAAGGATCTTCTGAATGAATCTATGATGTATCTTAAAGAGACACCCCTGAATCCTTCTGAAAGAATTTCTGAAGGAACTCCTGAAGATTTCCCTGGAGGCATCCATGTCGAGATCGTCCTGAGAGATCTTCTGAAAAAAAAATGAATGATAAAACTCCTGGAGGTATCCCTGTGGAATTTTCTGAAGGAATCCCAGGTGGCCTTGAGGCATCACTGAATCCTTCTGGAAGAATCTCTGGAGAGATGTGAGATGTAGAGATATCGCAATTTTGAGCATAAATTTGGCCCAATTGGATTCTAAAATCACCGATTTAGTCTAGAAAAATTAAGTTCGAAAATTAAATTTGAAATGTTTATTAAAAGTTTGTTTTAACAAAAATTTTACTTGAACTCTTTGCGTTACCCCTAAATATCAACCGAAATCGCTCATTTTTGTACAGCTCACTTATTTCGACTAGTAGATCACTTTCCACTTGGGAAACCATATATCGGAGAGATTTTTTGAAATTAGCCACACCCTAGTGACGCATCCTATCCTGGATAGTTACCAATTATCATGCTCTCCTTCGGCGAAGCTGCAGCACGCTAATTGATCTTCTGCTGGGATGGATGGCCTTGAAACCAACTGTCCGTTGGCAATGGATCACTAAAATAACTAAAACGGTTGCTGTGGAATGAACAGATAGCGCCACCGTAGCCTTGTATGTTTGACATAACTCCACCGCTGTCACAATGTTAATGTCCATTTATGGTGGCGCCTCTGTTTAGATGCGGTGAATACTAGAAAAGTTGGCTTCATTGATCCATTCCTTTTTAAATGCCACAAATCATTCTCCGAAGATTTCACTAAAAAAATCCAAAATATCTGTCGCCATCTCTTTAGCAGTTTGTTTCTCAGTTTGTTTTTTAAGTTACGCCCAATAGATATCTAGGTTCCGTTGAATTTTTCCACAAAATCCGCTGTAGATTCGTCTGTACTTTTATCTAGAAATTTAAACGATAAATTCTAAACTAGTTCAATTCTTCCGATAAATTAGATGAACCGAGTACGTAAGATTGTTTACAACAGTCTCCTCAATCAACGAACGATTCAATATCGCTTTGCCGGGCAGTATATATGTATGTATGTAGACTCCGCGGGGCATCGTCTTCGTGAGCTCTGTAAAAGAAAACCAAAGTGCACGCGGATAACCCACTTTTCTGTTTGCGCTTATCTCGTAAATTCTATCTTCCTCCTCTTCCCCACACACCCACGCGCCAAATTGGGTGTGCGCTGAGCACTGCTGCTTGCTAATACAAAAACGATGACGCTGGGCTGGGCGACGGGTGAACACCAGAACCACAGACAAACAAACGTAACACCTTGAACGATTTTCATGGAAATCCATCGCCAAGTTCACACTACCATCACCTGGTGGAAAAGCTGCACGACTCACTCTGATGTGCAGTATCGTCAACAGAAGGCGCTAGTGTGAAACGTCAAACGCATAGAAAAACGATGCGCGCGCCTCTGGTTGTGAAAGCCACAACTATGAAAATTTAAAATGATCGTTAAAAGTGTGGTCGATGAAAATCTCGCAAGTGTTACGTCTGTTTGTCTGTGCCAGAACTTTCAACCAAACCGTACCTAGCTGAGGAGTTTTCCGCGTAAGAAGTCTAGTTTCTTCACTCGCTCGCCCAGTTCAAATTCCTCGGGCTGAGCGACTTTTATATCTTTTAACCGGAATCGCACCATCGTGCATCGGCATCAACGTCGCTGCCGCCACCGGTTCCGTCGACTCTGACTGGGTTCCCGTATGGATCGGAGGGGAGCGATAAAATTCATAGCCAAGTTGGGAAACTGCTGCCCGCTGGAATCAAACAGGGTATAGCGTGTGTCTTGTACTTGGGTGTATCTGGACCTGGACCTCCACCCACATAACACCGCACCAATCCAACTGGGTGCGACTACGGCAGTTGGTAGAGATACCTTCCTCCAACCAACCACACACGTGAAGGAAATGCCGTAACTCTTGGCACCATACAATTTAACCTCCATTGGTGGTGTGGCAGCTTGCTGGATGCCCACTAGGTTTGGCTCAGCGCCTCGCCTCGGGGGGAGTGGGCCAGCTCTAGTATGAAGTAACCCTTGCCTTACTGGCCTCGGTGCGACGGGCGAGGCGGTCGGATATGGCTAGTTTCCCGAGCGCACAGGAAGTGAAGTTTGCATGTGAGCAACAAATTTATGCTTGCATATGCTTTGCGATTTGTGGTGTGTTTCTCTGTTGCTGTTCGGATGGAATGGTGTCAGGGGGAATGTGAATCTACATCTTTAGGATCTAAGGCGCCAAGGCGATACTATTTGCGTCCATCAAGGATTTAAATGTGTAGGTACATATACATATCCTAAGTATTTGATTTAATTATTTCATTGGATACCCACAGAGCGATTTATGATGGCGGGGTAGGGGGTCTAGTGCTACCGCTACTGATTTTTATGCAGAAGGTCGTAGTTTCAATCCCTGGCTTGTCCCTTTACTCCAACTTTGTATCTTTCTATATATTTTCTTTTTCCTATATATGTACATATACAACTCATGTATGTTCACATGTCTTCGCTAGAAAAGAAACTGTTGAATAATCCGTTCCACTAACCTTCCAACTTTCACAGCACATTGTCAATCTATCATATAACGCATATCGAGTGCAATCAAGCGAACTGTGCCGCATTATCTTCAGGGTAATATACACACTAATCATTTACCTTACGCCTGGCATCCACGCACTAATGTGTGAACCCACTGCCAGCCATATCGTACCAACACTCTGACATCCGCATGGATGTGTGCAGAGCAGACGCAGAGGTATATTCGGTTTGCTGTGGATACAAAAGATTGCAATAATCGCTTACCTTCCCTTCCCCCACATTGACCTACAACCTGACGTGGCAGGCGCCATTGTCGCCCAAAAAGATCACCAACACTGAGAAGGGCACCAACACTTACACACTGAAAATACCTGCTTAGTCCCCAGCAGATATCTCCATTGGTTCCTTGCGTGAGTGTAGCTGGTCTGGCGATACTGCAGTATTTAGCATCTACGGGCGGCGGTCAATCAAGCTCAAGCTCAAGCTAAATACTCACAAAGCGATTTATGAGTATTCGAAAGGCCAAGGGGTTTTCGCGGGGTACCAGGTGATCTCTGGGGGGTTTTCGGGGGTCTGAGGGGGTTTTCGAATTGCAGAGAGTTTCAGAGAATTTTCGACGAGTTTTGGAGGCGTTATATGTATGTTTTCGGGGTTTTCCAAGGGTCTCACGTGCCCCCCTCAAATCCGGGCCTGGTCGGAGGGTCTCAGGTGTGTTATATGGGGTCCGAGGTGGTTTAAGGGGGATTTCAGTGGCATTTCAGGCAGTTTCAGAGCATTTTCGGCGGAATTCAGAGGGTTACGGAAGCGTTACGGATGAGGGGTTTCGGAACGGCTCAGATGCGTTATATGGGGTCCGTAATTAATTAAGGGGGATTATGGGGTTTGGGATACAGAGGCGTTACGGAGGAGTTTTTGGAACGTCTCAGGTTCGATGGGATCCGAGGGGGTTTAAGGGGGATTTCGGAGGCATTTCAGGTCATTTCCATAGGATCCAGAGGCGTTACGGAAGCGTTACGGAGGAGTTTTAGGGAGTTTCTGGGTTTCTTAGGTGCGTTACATGGTGTCTGAGAGGGTTTCAGGGGGATCTTTGAGGCGTTTCAGAAAGTTGCAGAGAATTTTCATGGACTCAGGGAATCCTTTAAAACGCCCCTGAAATGCAATTTTATTTAAAACTATTCTTGAAACCCCCTGACACGACCCTGACCTGAAATACCTTGAAACGCCCCTGAAATGTTATCATACGCCCCTAAAATCTCTAGGAACACCCTTAAAATGCTCCTGAAACCCTCTTAAATTCTCTGAAAGTACTCTGAAATGCCGTGAAACGCCCTTCAAATCCCTTGTAACGCCTTTTAAAGGCTCCTGAGATCCCCTGAATTGCCCTTAAAGCACTTGAAACGTGTCTGAATCCCCCTAAATTCTATTGAAATGCCCCTGAATTTCCCGTAATCCCACGAAAACGCCATCAAAACCTAACAGAACTCGCTTAAAAGGCATCCCAAATCTCATGAAACGCCCCTGAAGCCCCTTGGATCCCTCTTTTCTGGGCTCTCTGGGAACTTTATGGAAACCCCCTTAGCCTCACCTCAAATGCCCAGGAGCAAGACCTGTTCTCACGAACTAGATTCCCTCATTAAAGCCCATACTTAAGTTATGCACAAATTTCCCTTATTTTATGAAGTGTAGAATTAGCATCTAAGTACACATAAATAAAAACTAAAAAAATAAAAAAAAGCCTTATTTCATGCCCTTCTCAAATTATGCACAGTTTTAGTTTATACACCCCAGGCATGTGCATAAATTGAGGTTTTAGTATATAAATTTTGTGACCTATTTCGGCTATTGTAAAAAGACCCAAAAGTCCCCAAAAGTCTATACTTAAAACTTAAACTAGTGATCGACTAGCAGATACGTATACAAACATTTATGACTGTATTTTTTACACTTTTTTATTAAGCGTACTTTTTATAAAGATACATTTTAAACACGGTTGTTCAATGAGAGGAAGAATGTTATGCCACATACACTGGGGTTTTTCAGAGGGTCCCAGAGGTTTTCACGGGGGTATCGGGGGCACTTTACGAAGGTGTCAGATAGTTCCAGGGGGCTAATTTAGTGGGGTCTAAGGGGTGTTTCAGGGGGCTAATTTAGTGGGGTCTAAGGGGTGTTTCAGGGGGCTAAAGAAGTATTTTAATCGTGGCCGAACAGAAACGACGACGAGAGCGTAAACTATGCAGTCATCGTTACTCGTCCATATTGGATGATTCTGCAGCATCATCGTGAAGGACTTAGACGGCGACGAAAAGTCCTTAGCGTTGTTATTTCGGGTCAAGATGATTTTTTTTTCTACGCGTAGTCGTGACGAGAAGGACAATTGTCACCCCTATTCAGGAATCTGGGGGTTCCTAGGGTTTCAACGATGCTTTAGGAGGTCTCAGGGAATTAATAGAGAACTCTAGGTGTCTCAGGGGAGTTTCAGGTGGTCTCAAGTGCGTTCCATGGGGTCTCATGGGCGTTTTAGGTGTCCCAGGAAGGTTTCAGAAGCATTTCAGGGGTCTCACCGGGATTTAGGAGTGTTTCAGCCAAAAATGCCAGGTGGTTAAAAAAAAACAATATAACTTTTTTTCAAACGTCTGTATACCATGCAAAATCCGGAGGAAAAAACTCTATCCCATACAAAAAAATATCGACCCCTCTAGCTCGAAAATCTGTATCTTCTATTAATAAATATGAGTTTGAATTTTCTTTGAGGCAAAAAAACTCATGGATTAACTGACCAGCATGACTCTTGCATGGCTAGATTTGTATTGATGGTGGCTATGTCTATTGTCTATAAGCTGAAAAAGGTATAGAAAAAAAAACTGAAATATGTATGCACTTGGCGAGTTATAAAACGATCGCAATAAAATCAATCTAGGGTATGTGTGCCATCAGTAATCTCATGCTCCCATTGTCATCCTAATCGGAAACAAGCGATTACGGCACCGATTGACTCCGTTCTTTTTGTTTTCATGGGTGCTCACTTCTAACAAAAAATACAAAAATAAGAAACAAAACAAACAGCGCTTCAATCCTTTGTTTTTCGTGGGATGAAAATGGGAGCCACATGCTTAATAAGGGAACGAATACCCTAATTGCGGTGCACAAATGAGCTCAACAATTGTCAAACAAAAAGTGCCAGTACGACGTTTGCCAGGACAGCTAGTTTCATATAAAAGTAATCTGTACTGATTCTCAAAAACCTATGTAATACAGATAAATCTGTGTATGGCATCACTGGTTACAGGGAGCCTCTGGG
Source organism: Aedes albopictus (assembly GCF_035046485.1). Lineage (NCBI taxonomy): Eukaryota > Metazoa > Arthropoda > Insecta > Diptera > Culicidae > Aedes > Aedes albopictus. The sequence goes on from NC_085136.1 coordinate 88,204,947, forward strand.
CCGATTCAAACTATTGTAACCCGACAGCCTTGCGAGTTTCCCGGTGACAAGTAAAAATGGCTTAAGCGCCACTCCCGAGGGAGACCACTTACCGAGATTGATGGTTGCCCGACCTTATTGAGACCCTTCAGGGTAGGGTTCAAGTTTTCCCCAAATGAATGGGCGGGAAACGAGCTGGCTGATCAGGGAAATGAAATGCCTCACGACCGAAGTCGTGCAAATAAAGAAATTGGTGTACGTGAAATTGATTTTCGCCGGCGACAAATTAAGGCTCGCGACGGTTATCATCACGGGAAAACAAGACCCAAACACCTCGAACGAATCTTCGTTCGATTGAAGAAATGTCCCTTTGGTTGGATTCAGGGCCAACCTCCCCAGAAAATGACCTAAAAAACTGAAAAAACGACCGAAAACGTGAAATCCCTTCTACATCTACCTCTTCAGATTTCTCCCACTGAAGAACGACTCAACGCCACTTTGCCCAAACTACTCATTTATTCTTACGCATCGAAAATACCAATTCCACATCTACTTCAATTCATTTCCATCTATATTTACAACCATCACACTTCTACTTCATCGACATAATCTTATACACTACGCCTAGCTCTGTTCATTCCCTCAGACTACTCTCTCTAACCTTTCTCTTCTCTTTGTGCGGTAAAATGATTTTTGCAATTTCTCATCGTAATAGGCTGTTTTACCTCACGCAAATCTGACAGGAAAAGGCCTACTTTCCCACACCAAATCAACAGTGCTGTAATGGTTCATTACAGCACTGATTTGCGTTGCGTAATGAACCATTACAGCACTGTTTTCAGTTTTAGTAACTTCTTGATGCTTTCTGGACGCAGTTTTGAAAAATTGTGACAACTGCACAGTATAACCTGTTATGTTCAGATTTTCTTAAACATGGCTATCAACATCAGTGTGCAGTTTGACGAAAAAGTTTTGATAAAAACTATTCTCAAGGGTAATTTATGAAATTGCAAAAAACGTTGTACGCATCTCGGTGCAGAACTCGATTTTTACAGCACTCGTGGTACTTATCCAACTCGGCAAGCCTCGTTGGATAAGTGTACAACTCGTGCAGTAAAAATCTTCATTCTGCACCTTGTTGCGTAAACTACTATTACTGTGCGGTGCGACTTTCGGTGTTCATTAGCAAAAACGTGCACTTCATTGCAGCCGACTACGTCGCATAGACGGGCGAACGGTAGGGCGCGGGAAAAAAGATCGGTGGGGCCACGCTAGCGGTTTGACCAGACTAGGGGCGAAATTCACCATGCGCATGGGAAAGAAAAAAGAGTAGGGGCATCTGGGGTAATACGCACTGTCGAGGCAAAACGCACCCCCTTTGTTTTTCAGGGATTATCGGTTTTAGAGCTTCGAAACCTTATCAGTCTAATAGAACGTCTTAATAAATGAGCATCTGGAAAATGTTACATATCTGCGTTACGTAATTAGTGAGAAAAATGAATAAAATTGAAATGCACGTTTCTGATGTAATTTTTCCGATCGTTTGTCGAATGATTTGATGGTGAAAACCGACCAAACATCTAATGCTGTTGTGTTTATTCAGTTAATTGAGGGCAATGCTCAGCATAGGAAGAATAACTTGAACAGTTATCTTCGTAAATTATATGTTTTAATCTATTTTATTTTTTGCTATTGATTGGGGCAATATGCACTCCATTGCACATTGGTCGGGCTCCATACAAAGGGGCGGCCAAAACTCTCAAAAAACGAAATTGATATTTTCAAACTTTATTTCACCTTATAACAAAGTTAATGTATTGTACTTTTATGGTTCTTAATTAAAAGCATACCAGCTTTTGTATTTCAATGACATTTTCACTGCCAAAGTGGCCTAAGTCATAAAATTGAAAAATGAATTATTCGAAAAAAGTAAAATAATAATATTTTGAGAATGGAATATATGTTTTAAGTTATCCAGCATATGAAAGCTTGTTATTGGACTGTTTGAATACACGTATGGTGCAAAATTAATATGTCACAAAATTTTTAAAATTTTCATATATTGTACCTTAGAAATTTTGGTAATTTTTAAGTTGAAAAACGGTTCGTGTCGTCACGTGTCGCCGCAATTTCGAATAGTACATCTGAAACATCATGCTTAGAGCTGCCTAAAAACGTTTAAATATTTTGCAGAAATTTGCTGTTTTTCAAATTAGAGCTTTGTAAAAAAGTCATGTTTTTTCATATATTTTACGTTATTTTTCCATTTTTTTACTGAAATAAAATTTATCTTTCCACATTTTTTACACGTTTTGAACAAACTTGATTGGATTTGATCAAAAGATGATCATTTATTTAAATTCGAATTGATTTTCTAACAAAAAACTCAAAAAATATGGGGTTCACTGATTTTTACCGTTTTTGAAATTATTGAAATTACGTAATTTTTGAATACCCCTTTTTAAACACTAAAATTACTATATAACATATCTAGGCAACCTATAACTTCCATTTAACACATAAAAAGAGTTTTGGCCGAACTTTATCTTTTTCCGACCATTGTGCATTGGTTGGGGCAAAACGCACCTATAGAAAACAAGCTGTAATAATATCTATGAGTGCTCGGTAAATAATCGCAAACAAAATTGAGCTATTGTTTGTCTTAAAACCTTATAAAACATGCATTTTGTCTAAGAAGTAAAAAGATTTCTAAACTCGACGGTGCATCTTGCCTCAATGTTGTGGTGCGTCTTGCCCCTTTGTTTGAGTGCATCCTGCCCCATTGTTGTAGTGCATTTTACCCCGAGCAAGGGTGCATACTGCCCCGCATAAACATACGAAGCCGTAATGTTAGTCTTTACAAAAAAACGTTATTTTCAAGGGCTGAACTGTATTAAGGCTGAAATTTTGTTTGGTTTCTCTTAGAATGAAAGTATATGCAATGAATGCATGCATTAAACCAATAAATTATTGCCTTTTTATATGCATTTGGACGCATCTTCCTTAAGTGGTGCGTATTACCCCAGAATCCCCTACTCACGGTTTGTAACGTTACGGTCGCTGACTTGGTGGTGTGGTGTGCCGGGCTTCGCAACTTGCCACGAACCTATTCAAATAAAAACCGTTGCACGGCACGTGACTTCACCACACTATTGTCACAATATGGTACACCTATATTACCTGTCGTATCCAGGGTTCTACGAACGCACTTCAAAACCGCCTTTCGCACAATTGCACTATGGCACTAAACTTGCCTAACTGTTAACTGACTGAGGGAATTATGAGAAAAGATCTAAATTAGTAAAATTCAAAGTTATTTCACGTTTATTAAAGTTCACCTGAACTATCACACCACGGCGCGGAACTTTACTGGGACCGATCTCGACTCTTCCGCAGTCCAGAACGAAGTGGACGAGTCAAGTTCTAGGATCCTCAGAATAGGCGCGAGATATGAAAATCTTCGTCGCCGGAAATTACGCGAAATCCACGAAGTGGAATTTCGCGAAGGTCGAAAATCGCCTTCACACACACCACTTTCTCCACCCGTCTGGAGAAAGCATTCCATTTCCCTCTGAAAACCCGATCAATCAACTCGTATCCCTCCCGAACATCAATAAAAGAATTGAGGGGTCAACGATACTTGAACCCCGGTCGATGCACTAGCGTGCACAGGGGGGGGCAAGGGGGGCACTTGCCCCCCCTTCTATAAAAAAATCTATGCACCATTTTTGCAATTCTTGCACCTTGGATCTTACCGCGCAATGTTGAGAATCACTGAGCTATGGTGCACCATTGACACATACAATTTCTTAGTATCTCATGCACAACCATGATGTTCTCAGAATCATCTAGGCTAAGCTCACGCACCATCTTCTAACTAATCAGTGATGTTAGCACCCCATTTGTAAAACATGCACCATTTTGGGATTTCGTATTCCAAAACTGTATTCCATGTACGTGAACCATGATGACTTCGGCACCATCTAGCCATACAAAATAACGAGTATCACTGAATAACAGTGGACGACTAATACAGCACACTAACATCATGCATCTTCTTCAAAGCTTTCAATGCACCATCATGTTGTCCACAGAATAATCTAGGTATCCATGCATTATGATGATCTCATGAAATGTCTTTTTATCAATTAAGTATCTAATACCTCATACTGATATGCACCATCATGAAATTTCATGCACCATCACAGCTCTTTAAGCACCATTCCAGCGTTTATCATATCATCTAGGCATCTATAGCACCGTAATGCCGTGAGCATCACATAAAATACATTTTTTTGTATGCTATGCACCATTTTTGCTATTTGTGCACCTAACCATGTTGATAAGCTTTGAAAAACGGTGACAACTAATGCATCATCTAGTATCATGCACCTTCTTCAAAGCTTTTCAACCACTATTTTGGCATTCACTATATCATCTAGGCATCTTATGCACCATTATGATGTGATTCACAAGTGAATTTAATGCACAATTTTGGCATTTCGCATACAAAATAGCATTCCTTGTACCTGGACTATGTTGATTTCTGTGCCGCATTGAGTTTCCTGCTCCATTTTTGCAATTCGTGCACCTACATATGGAATTTGTTGAGTATAACTGAATCATGGTAAAACTAATGCACCATACAGACAACATGTAGCTCTTTTGCATTCCATGCACCACCATGATGATCACATAAATATCTAAGCACCATCTCACGCGTCATCTAAGCATTTAATTCACATTTGAATTTCATAATCTCCATTTTGCCATATGGTACACCCAATTGTATTCCATGTACCAGGTCCATGTTGACTTCCGCACCACATTAAATTCTATGCATCATTTTTGCAATTCTTGCATTTTGGATCTAACCACCAATGTTGAGAATCACTGAGTCATGGTGGCAACAAATGCACCCCTTATACATACAATTTTTTTAGTATCTCATGCACAACCATGATGTTCTCAGAATCATTTTTAGGCTAATCTCACACACCATCTTTTAACTAATCAGTGATGTCAGCACCATATTCGAATAACATGCACCATTTTGGCATTTCGTATTTCAAAACTGTAATCCATGTAGTGAACCATGGTGACTTCGGCACCACATTGAATTCCAAGCACCATTTTTGCAATTCGTGCACCTAGCCATGCACAATGTCGAGTGTCGCTGAATAACGGTGACAACTAATACAGCACACTAACATCATGTACCTTCTTCAAAGCGTCCACAGAATGATCTAGGTATCCACGCATTATGCTGATCTCATGCACTATCTTTTAATCAACTAGGAATCTAATGCATCATACTGATATGCACCATAATTAAATTTCATGCACCATCAAAGCTTTCCAAGCACCATTTCAGCGTTTATCATATCATCTAGGCATCGGATGCACCATTATGTTGTGAGCATCACATAAAATACTTTTATTTTGTACTTTATGCACCATTTTTGCAATTCGTACACCTAACCATGCAACATGTTGATAATCTTTGAATAACGGTGACTAATGCAGCATACTATAGCATCATACGCCTTCTTCAAAGCTTTCCATGCACCATTTTGGCATTCACTATACCATCTAGGTATCTTATGCACCATTATGATGTGGTTTACATTTGAATTTGATGCACCATTTTGGCATTTCGCATACAAAATACTATTCCACGTAGCTGGAACATGTTGATTTCTGTGCCACATTGAGTTTCCTGCACCTTTGCACGAATTGCAAGTGCACCTTATTATGAAACATGACGAGTATAACAGAATTATGGTGAAGCTAATGCACCATACAGACATCATTCATGCACCACCATGATGTTCACAGAATCATCTAGGCACCATCTCACGCCTCATCTTTGAATCAAATACGTGTCTAATTGCGAAATAATGCACCCCATCGTTAAATTTCATGCATTACTAAAGCTTTTAATGCGTAATCGTGGTGTTCACTATATACCGCATTTAGTTCACCACTGGACTGCGAACTGCGACTTCATAAGTGCGAAAACGTAAATAAAAGGGCGCGATTGCATCAAATCAGGTTGATGTCTTCGGCGCACTATTTCTTCAATCTATGGTGAACAAGTGCTCTGAAGACACCGAGTTGATTTGATGCAATCGCGCACTTTTATTAGCGTTTTCGCACTCGTGAAAACTAGTGCGATAGTCCAGTGGTGAACTAAATGCGCTATATCATCTTGGCATCTATAGCACCATTATTATTGTATGAAGTTTCGTACATTGAAATAACATTTCATACTGACATCAAGCACCATCTTTGAATGACATGCTCCATATCAGCATTTAATGTACCATACCAATGAACTCAGAAGATCCTATACAACACGGTGACATCATGCACCTTTATTGCCGCACGCAATTTGATTTTTACACAGCACCAACATTTTTATTTCAGACTCTAGTTTAATTTAAAAAAAACACTTCACTAATACTTCACTTTTGCAAAAGAAAATAAAAAATGAATAACTCTTTTAAAGAAAAACTAGAAAGGACGAGCAAATTCCTTTTAATTCTACTACTGTGCTTATCTTCGGACAGATAGGCCTATTTCGTCTGTGACTTACAGACTTCTTCAGTGTCAAGTGTGTTCAGAGTCTGAAGTAACAAGTTCTACTAAAAGCTCTAAAGTAATAGTAAAGTGAACATTTTTATGTTTACACCATCTCCAAATCTCATGTTTTAACTTAGCATTCTATAAATCAAATTGCAATTACTTGCCACGCATGAACTATCTCGACGTTCCCTTGATCATTATGGTATATAATGTACCATACTCACATCACACATCTTTTTAAAATTCTATGCACCTTCTTGGTGTTCATTGCATCATCCACAATTGAATTTTATATACCATCTTGTGATTCGCGCATCAAAACAGCATTCCGTGGATCATTTCGAGAATCACTTTACAAGTTCGAGAAATATCTGGAGTAATCCGTGGAGACATTCCAGGAGAAATTCCTGGAGAAATTTCAGGAGGAATCCTTGAAGGACTTTCTGGAGGAATCCCTGAAGGCATTACTAAAAAAGTGCTTGAAAAAATTCTTGATCGAAGCTCTCAAAAACTGGAAGAGGAGTCTAGAGAAATTCCTGTAGAATTTGCAGGAGGAACTACTAAAGGAATTGGTGGAAAAAAATATTGAAGGAATTCTTTGGAGGCATTTCTAAAGGAATCCTTGAAGAATTTCCTGGGGAAATCCGTAGAGGAATTCGTGAAAGTATTAACGGAGGAATTTGTGGAGAAATATTACGAAAAACTCCTGGACAGATTTCTGAAAGAGTTCCAGCAGGGGCTCATTGACGAACCCCTGGAGGATTTCCTGGAGTAAACTCTGGAGGCATTCCAGGAAGAAACCCTGGAGAAATTCCTGGAACAATTTCTGGAGGAATCTCTGAAGGCATTCCTGAAGGAATCCTTGGAAGAATGCCTGGAGGTTTCCTTGGAAGAATGCCTGGAGATTTCCTTGTAAGAATTCCTGGAGGGACTTCTGGAAGAATGTCCAGAGAAGTTTCTGCAGGAATCCATGAGGAAATTTCTGGAGGGACATTTGGAGGAGTTTCTAGAAGAATTTTTGGAGGAAGCTATGATAAATTTTCTGGAGAAATTCCTGGAGAAATCCCTGATGTAATCCCTGGAGGAATTCCTGAAGGAATTACAGGATGGAACACTGGATTGGTAACAGAAGGCATCCATGAAATAATTCTTGGAGGAATTCCAGGATGATTTTCTGGAGGAATTCCTGAAGGATTTTTTGGAAAAAATCCTGCATGAATTTGTGGAAGAATTACTCGAGGAATTCAATGACGAATCCTAGCAGAAATTACTGGAGAAATCTCTGGAGGAATTTGTGGACCAATTTCTGGAGGAATCAGTGGAGGCATTTCTGAAGGAATTTTTGGAAGAATCCGTGAACAAATTCTTTGAGGAATTTCTGGAGGCATTCTTTCAAGAATCATTGGAAGAATTTCTGGAGGATTTTCCGGAGGAATACTTGGAGGAATCCCTGGAGACATTCATAGAGGAAATCCTAGAGAAAGAATTGGGAAATTCCTGGAGGAATCCCTGCTGTAATCCTAGGAGGAATTCCTGAAGGAATCCGTAAAGGTATTCAAGGATGAATCCCTGGGGAATTACTAGAGAAACTTCTGGAAGAATTCCTATAGGTTTTTCTGGAGAAATTCCTAAAAAAAATGTAGAAATTCCTGGAAGAATTTCTGGAGGAATTCCTGAAGGAATTCTTTGAAAAATTTCTGGAAAAATATTTGCGGCTTCCTGGAGGAATGATTATAGGAACTCCTCGAGCCAAACAATTCCTTGAGGGATTTTTGAGGAAAATCTGAAGGAATTCATTGATAAATCCCTGGAGGAATTCCTGAAGAAATTCCTGGCGAAATCCATGGAGGAATACCTGAAGAATTTTTTTGAGGAATTTCTGGAACAGTTCCAGGAGATTTTTTTTCTGGAGAAATCCGTGGATAAATTCGTGTAGGAATACCCAGAGAAATTCTTGGAGGAATCCATGAAGAATTTTTTTAGATGATTTTCTGGAGCAATTAATAGAGAAATTTTTATAGTTGTTCCAGGAGAAATTTCTGGAGAGATTCCATGAAAAATTCCAGAAATAAAATCCTGAAAAAATGTCTGTAGAAATCCCTAGAGAAATTTTTCGAGGAATTCAGGATTTCATGGAGAAATTGGAGCAGGAATTCCTTTAGGAGTCCTTGCAGAAATTCCTGGAGGAATCCCTGTAGAAATTCCCGGAGGTATTCAAGATGGAATTAACGAAGGAATTTTGAAAAAATAATGGAGGAATTTCCGAAAGAATTCTTTGAGGTATTTTTTGCGAAACATTCCTGGATGATTTTGTTGAGGAATCTCTGGAGAAATTCCTGGAGGAATTCATGTTTGCATTCCGGGAGGTATTTCTGGATAAATTCCTGAAAAATTTTTTGGTGCAATAACTAGAGAAATTCCTGGATGAATTCTTTAAGGAATTTCTGGCCAAATATTTAAGGCGCTGTCCATAAACTACGTAGACTTTTTTTCGGTCATCTCAGACCCCCCCTCCCCCCTCGTAGACTTTTGTTCATACAAAATTTTCGAAATTTGTATGGAGCGTAGACTTTGGCCAGACCCCCCCGTCCCCCCCCTTAGAGTCTACGTAGTTTATGGACAGACCCTAAGGCTTCCTGGAGGAATGTCTAGAGGAACCCCTCGAGGAGTTTGTGAAGGATTTTTATGAGTAATTTCTGAAGAAACTCATGGATGGACTCCTGGAGGAATTCCCGAGGAAATTCTGGAGGAATCCGTGGAGAAATCCCTTAAGGAATTCCTAGAGGAATTCCCAGAAAAGATCCGGGAAAAATCCCTGTTGTAATCCTAGGAGGGATTCCTGACGGAATCTGTGAAGGAATTCAAGGATGAATCCTTGGAGAATTTCTAGAGAAATTTCTGGAAGAATCCTTAAAGGTTTTTCTGGAGAAATTCCTGAAAAAATGAAGGAATTTCTGGAATAATTTCTGGAGAATTTCCTGAAGGAATTCTTTGAAAAATTTCTGGAAAAATATTTGCGGCTTCCTGGAGGAATGATATAAGGAACTCCTCGAGCGATTTCTGGAAGATTTCCTAGAGGGATTTGTAAGGAATATCTGGAAAAATTCATTGATGGAATTCCTGACGAAATCCATGGAGGAACCCCTGGAGAAATTTTTCGAGGAATTCCTGGAACAGTTCCGGGAGAAGTTTTTTTCTGGAGAAATCCGTGGATGAACTCTTGGAGGAATACCTAGAGGAATTCTTGGGGGTATCCATCAATAATTTTTTAGAAGATTTTCTGGAGCAAAAACTAGAGAAATTTTTATAGTTGTCCCAGGAGAAATTTCTGGAGAGATTCCTGGAAAAATTCCAGAAAAAAAATTCTGTAAAAATCCCTGGAAAAATTTCTCGAGGAATTCCTGGAAGAGTTCCGGGAGAAATTTCTTCAGGATTTTCTGGAGAAATTCGAGCAGGAATTCCTCAAGGTATCCTTGCAGAAATTCCTGGAGGAATCCCTGTAGAAATTCAAGATGGAATTACTGAAGAAATTTTTGAAGTAATGAATGGAGGAATTTCCGAAAGAATTCTTTGAGGTATTTTTTGCGAAACATTCCAAATACCTTGAGGCATTTTTTGCGAATCCCTGGAAAAATTCATGGATGATTTTCTTCAGGAATCTCTGGAGAAATTTCTGGAAGAATCCATGTTTGCATTCCAGGAGGTATTTCTGGATAAATTCCTCCTGAATTTTTTGGAGGAATTCATTTATGAATTCTTAGAGGAATGACTAGAGAAATTCCTGGATGAATTCTTTAAGGAATGTCTGGAGGAATTCCTAGAAGAGTTCTGGGAAAAATTGATTTAGGATTATGTGAAGGATTCCGTGAAGGATTTACTGGAAAAAATCCTGGATGAATGTCTTGAGAAATTTCTGGTGGAATTCATGGAGGGAGGAATTTCTGAACGAATTCAAGAAAAAAATCGTGGAGAAATTCCTGAAGGAATCCATGGAGGTATCCCTGAAGGAATTCTTGGAAGGGTTTCGGGAGACATTCCTTTAAGATTCTCTGGAGGAGTTCTGACAGGAATTCCTAAATGATTTTCTGGAGTAATTCCTGGATGTATTTCTAAATGAATTTTTGAAGAAATTCATGAATAAATCGTTGAAGGAATGAATCCTTGAAGAAGTCCTTGAGAAATTCCTGTAGAATTTCCTGGAGGAATCCATCGAAGAATTGCTCGAGAAATTCCAGGAGGAATCCCTGGAAGAGTTACGGGAAAAAAATCTTTATGAATCTCTGGAGGAATTCCTGGGGGTAATTCTAGAGGAATGCCTGGAGGTAATTCTGAAGAAATTTCTGGAGTATTTACTGGAGGAATTCCTGGAGGAATTATTTGGGAAAATTCTGGAGAAATATATGAGGTTTCATGGAGAAATTTCAGAAGGAACTCCTCGAGGAATTTCTGAAGGAATTTCCGGAGGAATTTCTGCAGGATTTTTTTTTAAGAATTCCTGAAGAATTTTTTTAACGAATCCCTGTAGGAACTCCTTGAGAAACTCCTAGAAAAAGTTCTGGAGGAATTCTTTGAGGAATGCAAGGATAAATCCCTTTAGTTCTGGTGAAAATTCCTAGAGGATTTTTTAGAGGAATCCCTGGAGGAGTTCCTGGTAGAATTTCTGGCGCTCTTCCTTAAGAAATTTCTGGAAGAATTTTGAAGAAATTCATGGATGAACCCTCGGAGGAATTCCTGAAGAAATGCCTTGACAATTTCCTGGAGGAATCCATGGGGGAATTTTTTCGAGGAATTCTAGGAGGAATTCCTGGAAGAGTTCTGTTAAAAATTCATTTTGGATTATCTGGAGGAATGCGATGATCAATTCTTGAAGAAATCCCTAGAAGAAATATTGTAGGAATTCTGACAGTCATTCCTAAAAGAAAATTTCAGAAGTAATCTCTGGAGGAATTATTGGAGTATTTACCAGAGGAATTATTTAAGGAATTTCTGGTGAAATATATGAGGCTTTCTGGAAAATTAATGGAGGAATGTCTGAAGGAACTTCTCGAGGAATTTCTGAAAGAATATCTGGAGGAATTTCTGAAGACGTTCATTATTGCATCCCTGGAGGAATTCCTGAAGAAATTTCAGGAAAAAATCCTGGAGAAATTTCTAGGGGATTCCGTGGAGGATTCCCTGGTGGAATTTCTCGCAGAATCATTCGAGGAACTCCTGGAGGAATTCCTGGAAGAGTTTCGAGTGAAATTACTTTAGGATTTTCTGGTGGAGTCCTTGGATGATTTTCGGGGAGAAATCCCTGGAGGCATCTCGGAGGAATGTCTGAAGGAACTACTCGAGCAAATTTCTGAAGGAATTTTTGGAGGAATTTCTGAGGAAATTCTTGGATAAATTGCTGAAAAAAACCTTAAGAAATTCCTGAAGGAATCCGTGGAGGATTTCCTGGACAAATTCCTTGCGGAATTCCTGGAGTTCTTGGAAGGGTTCCGAGAGACATTCTTGGGGAATTCAGTCAGAAATTCCTAGAGGATTTTCTGGAGGAATGCTCGGAGGAATTTCAGAAGTTCTTCCTCGACAAATTTCTGAAAGAATTCCTGGTGGAATTTCTGGATGATTTTTTGTGGAATTTCTAAAGAAATCCATGGATGGATCCCTGGAGGAATTTCTGATGAAATTGTTTTAGAATTTCCTGGAGGAATCCATGGAAGAATCCTTGGAGAAACTTCTTGAGGAATACCTGGAAGAATTCCGTGAGAAATTCCTTTAGCATGTTGTGGAGGCATCCGTGGAGGAAATGTTGTGGGAATTCTGAGAGACAGACATTCAGGATTTTTCCTAGAAAAATGTCAGGAGGGGTCTCTGGAGGAATATTAGGAGTATTTACTGGAGGATTTATTTGGGGAATTTCTGGAGAAATATATGAGGCTTCCTGGAGAAATATCTGAAAGAACTCCTCGAGGAATTTCTGGAGGAATTCCTGGAGGGATTTCTGGAAGAAGTTTCTGAGGAATTTCTGAAGAAATTCAGTAATGAATCCCTGAAGAAATTCCTGAAGAAATTTCTGGAAAAAATCCTAAAGAAATTCTTGGAGGTTTTCCTGGAGGTATTCCTGAAAGAGTTTTGGAAGAAATTTCTTTAGGATTTTCAGCAGGAATCCGTTGAGGAATTCCTGAAAGAAATCACTGGTTGCATATTGGAGGAATTTCTAAGGAAATGCTAAAGGAACCCCTCGAGGAATTTCTAAAGGAATATCTGGAGGAATTTCTGATGAAATTCATTATTGAATCCTTGGAGGAATTCCTGAAAAAATCCTGGAGAAATCCTGGAGAAATTACTGGAGGAATCTGTGGAGGATTTCCTGTAGAGATTCCTCGCGAAACTTTTGGAAGAGTTCCGGGAGACATTCTTTTAGGATTCTATGGAGAAATTCTGGCAGAAATTCCTAGACGATTTTCTGGGGAAATCCCTGGAGGAATTTCATGAGGAATTCTTGGAGGATTTTTTTTTAGAAATTCCTATAGGTGTTATTTTTCGAGAAATTTCTGAAGGAATTTCTGGAGGAATTTGTTGAGGAATTTAAGAAGGATTTTTTAAAATAATATATGAAGGAATTCCAAAAGAAATTCGTTGAGAATTTCCTGGATAATTTTCTAAAGGAACTCCTGGAGGAATTTCTCGAGGAATTCCAGGAAGATACTCTTCAGAAATTCCTTTAGGATTTTCTGGGGGATTCCGTAGAGCAATTCCTAGAGAAATCCCTTAAGGAAATATTGGGGGAATTCTGGCAGACATTCCTAGAGGACTTTTCCTAGAAGAAATTTCAGGAGGAATTCCTGGAGGTAATTTTGGAAGAATTCCTGTAGTATTTTCTGCTGGAATTCCTGGAGGAATTATTTGAGGAATTTCTGGAGAAATATATGATACTTCTTGGAGGAATTTCTGAAGAAATTATTGGAAGATTTTTTGGGGGAATTCCTGGAGGAATCATGCACGAATGAATTTGGAGAAATCCTGGAGGAATCTCTGTAGATTGCAACAAGGATTCCGATCAAAATGTTCTATCTAGGAATTCTGATATTCTCCAATTCTAATTGTCCAGGATCAAAATTCTTTCACAACGACAATATTTTTTTTTCTATATTTGATAATTTTCTCGATATTCTCCATTGTCTTTGAAACGTTTATAAAATTTTATAAGAGTCGAGATAATGACTTTATATTAAAGTTTCGTATTGCCTTGAAATCATCACCATCCGAAGCCTTCTCTAGAATCCCAATATGAAGTACTTGGCGATGTTAGCACCACAACATGTTGAAACACCTACTTGGGAATTCATGTTGCGTGTAACACCATAATTCTATTTCGCACCATGATCATACATATAATGCACCATTATTATAGTGCCCCCTCTAAGCAAGAACCCTGCGCACGCTAGTGGGTCGATGCCCGAAGCACAGACTCGATTTTAGATTTGGCTGTCGCTTTACGCTCGGCGCCAGAATTACACAGGGCACTCATTCTGTTTTTGGTATGCGGAGTGGAGCAAATGAACACATGAACTCTAATTCGATTTCACTCAATTTGAGTGATCTATATACAGGGGGTTATTCAATGGACTAGTTCAAATTCTGTACAACTTTATTCATTAATTCATTTTCTATTTCAAATATTCGTGGTACCGCCACACTATTGAAATGCTCATGAAATCCGCGTGATCCCTTTTAGATAGCCTTGAACGCCTTTAATCTCCTGAAACCCTTCCATTAAATCCCTTGAATCACCCCTGAAATGCCTTAAAACGCCCCTAAATACTCCATAATTTCATTGGAATGCCCTTGAAATACCCGTAATCAATTCGAAATGCCCCGAAAACCCTTTGGAACAAATTAGAAAGTTTCCTGAAACGACATTGAAAACCCCTTGAAGCACTCCTAATATGCCTCGAAACACCCCTGAAACCTCCATTATCTCATTGAAACGGCCTTGAAATCTCCGTAATAAATTTTAAATTCCTCTGAAACCCTTTGGAACGCCTTCAAAATGCTACAGCAAACCCCTTCAAGCACCCTAAAATGCTATCAATCGTCTCTAAAACCCTCCCTAAATCCCCTGAAACTCTCTGAAAAGCCTTGAAACGCTTCTGAAACCCCATGTAACGCCTTTTAAGTGTCTCTGGGAAGCTCCCTCTGATTCACCCTTAAAGTCCCATGAAACGTCTCTGACAACTCCGTAATACTATTGAATAGAAACGTACTAGAAATCCCCTAATCCCATTGAAACACCATTGAAACGCCCTTGAGGTGAAACATCAAGAAATCCCATTGCAAGTTTGCATACAAACTTTAGAGGCACAAATCTGACATACGCAGCATCAAACCAAGCCGCACTTGTTAATTCTGGCTTTGCTTACTTGCAAAAAGAGGCAGCTTTTCCAAATCGAGAGTATTTGTTTACGAATTTTGGTGCTCTTAAAAACGTGAGTAGGGGACCAAGTAGACCATTGTGGCAGCCATGTTAGTGTTCTCTGAAGTTTCTCCTTAAATGATTCCTGAAATCCCCAGAAACAAACTCCTGGAACGCCCCTGAAGCCACATGTATACTCCTTTTTTTGGTTCTCTGGGACCTTCCTGGAACCCCCTGGAACCCCCTGGACCCATCTCAAATGCTCAGGAACAAGTTCTATGTTCTCGCGAACTAAGCCTTCTCATCAAAACCCTGACTCAATTTATGCACAAAATTTCCTCCTCATAGCATAAAAAGAGGTTCCAGTTTACTAAAACAGTTGAAAAAAAGAACACAGCTCCATACAGATGCCGATTGACCGAATAGTTTGTTTGCTTATGTTCGAAGAAATTAAATGATGTTCTACGAACTGCGAGGGAAGGGGAAAAAATCATCGACCGACATCACTGCCCATCACATCCCACCAGAATCCCCATTCAACATCGCTCGCCGCAGCTCGCAGTCCTACATAGAGTTCGAGTTTTTGTTTGCACTTCTGGGAATGGAAAGAGTGCAACGATTGTTTTTTCATCTTCCCTCAAACGGTGCCCATTGAGACACGATTGAACGTAATTCTTTGATCAAATATCGTACTGGCAGCGAATTCCTCCACAAAGCCATCTCTTTATGATTAGCTTCAAGTTTCATTTAGAGAGTGTTTTGTGTTCAATTGTAAACTCGTGTCGGGTCGTACAGCGCGCCTTAATTGAAGCACCATATTTGGCGCGCTGTGCGCGTTTGCCCCGGCTACGATCCCCTTTACCCGACGTCCGACAGATAGAGGAGCAGAAAACGAAACGAGCAACCCTCATCCCAATCTAAAGTAAATTACTCAACAAGCTCTAAATGCAATTAAGCGTTCTCCACCACAGCGAAGCAGAAGCAACCAGTAGGTGGTAGGTGCTTCTAAACTGAGCTTCTATAAACAGTTTAAAACTTGCCTGATCTCATGACACCACACAGACCAAATAGGGCCGTAGTTCCGCAGAATCTTGCGCTGGAACCCACGCGCTGCTCCGGAACTGGAAGGTTTCCGACATTTCAGGTCATCAGAATCGACCGACCGAGATGAGACTAAACCATCATTCTCGTCGGTACAAGGATGCCCTTTCGTGAAATCACCGTCACCATAGAACGGCTTCAACATCTAGAAAGAAACTTTCAAGCTGACTCGGCACTGCATTGGAGTCAGGATGACACACTGCCGCTATTTCCCGACTATGACAACGGCACACCTAAAGGTACACCTAAAGGTACCGTAACTGGGTCCTCCCATCACTGTATAGAACATGAGATGGAACATTTGGCGGCAACGTGTTCGTCGTCAACAACACCGTCGCCAGCTGTTCCGTGCTACGAAGTTTAGTTAGATGCATACCGCAAAACTCAGCTGCAATCTTTAAACAGATGGCGAGGACAAGTCCGCCTACAACATCAGCCGGTCGAGCGATGGGAATGTTAGGTGATGCCATAGGTATTTGTAAAAGGAGTCAAGAACCAACTTGTCGATGTACAGAATTCATCGGACAACTTTTTAGATTCCTAAACAACTCAGCGAAACCATGCTATTACTTAGTAAAACCAATTTAATCATAAATAAAAAGAAAATCGGGTTAAGTACGGTTCCTTTGAATTCCACTCAGAATTTGCATCCTTTGACAGATACGTATTTCGACCTCAACTGTAAGGTCGTCTTCAGTGTCTTGTACTTGACTCGAGTCAAGTACAAGACACTGAAGACGACCTTGCAGTTGAGGTCGAAATACGTATCTGTCAAAGGATGCAAATTCTTAGTGGAATTCAAAGGAACCGTACTTAACCCGATTTTCTTTTATTTACAGATATTCCCCTAACAAGCCCAGGTTAATCATCATCAATTGAATCATGACTCTAAAAAACGATTATTCTCAACGTGCATAGTTTGAGAGCTCGATATAAAAAAATATTAACAATATCGACCAGGTTCGTCCAGAATGTTAGTTAGACAAGCATTGCCCATACACCCAAACATTCATTCAAATGATGAGTCGGGGGTGCACAAATATCGTTTTTTTTTCAACGTAGCGGGAGAGTTTTAGAAGGTTTAATGGCTAGAAAATTTGTAAAGTGATGCCATGCCAAGGTATCTACTACCTGGAAAAACCTGGAATCCTCAGGGAATTTTATTCAACAGGGAAAACCTGGAATACCCAGGGAATTTCTTGAGTACTCAGGGGAATTTCGCTACAAGGATTTTTTCCCAGAAATTCCGTCAGAATTTCTTTCTGGAACTTCTTTAAAAATATCTTCTGGAATGTCTCCCAGGATTTCTTATAAAAATCCTTCCGCATTTTTGACGCTATTTTTCTTGGTATTCCTTTTTGATTTTTTTCCGGAAAGGTATTCTTCCGGATTCTTTCCAGGATTCCTGAATTCCAACCTATTTCTCCTGGAGTTTTTTACGGGGATGCTATTTCCCAGAGTTCCTCCAGTGTTTTGCTCAAAGAAATCTTCATGAGATTTCTATCAGAATTCATCCCGAATACTCTATAAGAATATCTGTCGGGATAAATCGTGGAATTTCTTTCGGCACTCCTCACGGAAATTTTACCCGATTCCTTCCGGTGTTTCTCTTGGGGCTTCCCCAGAAGATCTTCACAGAATGTCTTTCAGAGTTGCTAAAAGAGTTATTCCTGGGGTTTCTACTAAAGTTCCTCCGAGGGTTTCTGAAGAAGTTTTCTCGAATTTTATGCAAGAGTTCCTCAAGAGATTTCTTTCATTTTTTTTTCCTGTGATATCTTCAAACCATTGCTTTGGGCTTTCTTCGAGATGTTCTTCCTGGTCTCCTACAGGAATTTGTTAAAGGTTTTCACGAGGTTTATTTTGAAGTTTTACCTGAGATTTTTCTCGGAGTATCTCCTGGAACTTCTCTCAGAAGATTCCTTTCGATGTTGGTCATGAGATGTCTCTCAGGGTTTTTCTTAGTTTACCCTGGATTTTCTCCTAAGATTTTTTTTCCAGGGTGCATTCTGGGATTTCCACAGGAGTTATTGCTGATATTTCTCATTGAATTCTTCTCTTGCATTCTTTCAAAGCCAGGCTGTTTCTTGTAGTTGTACCGGATTTCTTGCAGTGATCCACCTGAGAGTTTTTACAGATATTCTGCGCATTATTCTCAAAATTCTTCCCGAAATCTTTACCAGAAATTGTCCCGAGATTCTGGATACTCCTCTAGGGATTTATCCCAAAGTAATTGAAGGGATTCTTCTACGGGTTTTCCTCAGAATGTCTCCTGAGATAACTTACGAAATACCTTATAGGAAATGAAGAAATATTCGAGGGAATTCAAATAAAATCTTGCGAGAAACTCCGCAAAGTGTTATTGAAGAAATCTCGACAGAAACTTCAGGACTCAGAAAAAAATGAGACATCTCGAAAAAAGTTCTAGGTAATAGTAATCCCGAGAAGAAATATAAAGGACATCCAAGGAGGAATTCTGAAAACCTCATGGAATCCTGAAAGTAGCTGCGGACGAAGTTCCGCGAGGAAAACAAGAGTAATATCGGAAAACTATGGGTAAAAATCCAACAGTTTATGGATAGCTGTCCCGGAAAACCGCTAAAAAGACATGGTCACTAGCTTCAGCCGGCGGCTGTACCGATTGAACGAAACTTAACACGAAGTTGCTACGGATAAGAAGCTATTCTCGTGAATCGAACCCTTATCCACCCGGACTCTAACCGCATGGCTGCGAGGTTCAACCAATGACATTCTTAAAGAAACTTTGAATAGTTTTGGATGGATCTTCAGGAGGAAGCCAGCTAGAATCACTAGAAGTATATCGGAAAACCTTTGCAAGAAATATCGGGACGTACTCAAACAGGTATCTCGTGCTAAAGAATCTTGCGGAAAGCCAAGAAGAAACTTTGGAAGAAATTCCAGGAATTATGCTCTGAAATCTTGAAAAATGTTTTGAAGAGTAGGGGAACGTGTTTTCGGCAGTTTTGTTCTCTTCGTCTTGGGGGGTTTTTTGAAACCTGTTGAACTCAGAGTTGGCATCAAATTCTTCTCAACCAAGCTGAATATGATCAAGTTTCAGGCAATTTGGCCGGCATAAATCCCTCATGACGAAGAGAACAAACCTGCCGATGATACCCTAAGTCACCCTTTATAATTTTTTAGAAAATATGGGTTATTTTTTAATTATAAACTTTTAAAATTTCATCTGGAAAAACCTGGAAAACTCAGGGAATTTTATTTTGAGTTATGAGTAGACACCCTGCATGTGGAGTTTCAGGATGGTATCAAAGAGGTGTATCAGTGGACATTACTCCCAGGATTCTTTCAGAAGCTCTTCCCAGTATTACCAAAGATATTTCTCCCGAGACTCTTTTAGCGATCCCTCCAGGATTTATTTGGAGAATCTACTTGGGATTCTTTCGTTAATTTCGTTCTTCCTGGGTTTTCTTTAGGGATACCTCCAGTATTCTTCTAGCGTTTTTATGGGTTTTCTACCGGTATGTATTCCTTTAGGGCTTACCTCAGAAATTCCTTAAGAAGTTTCTCCCAGAATTCCTTCATTAATACCTTCCGGGATTTCTTCATTCATTTTTACAGAATTTGCATAGGGATTCCTTTCAAGACTCATACTCAGGATTCTTTAAAAGATTTCTCCCGGGATTCCTTCCGATATTCCTTCATTTATTTATACTTAAATCCCATCAGAAGTACATTCCGAGACTCCTTCTGACCTCCTTTTGCGTATTTCTGCTAAGATTAATTTGGAGATTCCTCCTGATTTTTTTTCACTGATTTCTCTCTGAATTCCAGTGGAATTCAGTGGTTTTTTCGGCATTTTCCTGAGATTCCTTCAGTGATTTCCTCCAGGATTATTTGCGCGATTTTTTACTAGAATTCCTGCATTTATCATTCAGAGTTTTCATCAAGGATTTCTCCGGAATTCCTACAGGGATTCCTTTAGGATTCAGTGAAACATTCCTCCAGCATTCCTCCAATTCATTCTAGATTCTTTTTGTATTTTCTCCCAGTTTTTTTTGGGTTTTCTTGTGGCATCCTTTCACGGATTATCCCCAAGATTGCGTTAGGGTGTACTCCAGAGATTCCTTTCGGGATTCCTTTTGGAATTCCTTGCGGGATCCCTTCAGGAATTCCTCCCGGGATTCCTTCAGGTGTTACTTTTCGGAATTCCTTCCGGAATTCATGCAGGAATACATACCGGGATGCCTTCATTGATTCTTCCCACGATTTCCTAATTGATTTCTCCCAGATATACTTTAGAGGTTCCTCCAGAGATTCAGTCAGGGATTATTCTTAAGGATTTCTCCAGGGAATTCAGAAATTCCGATCAACAATCAAAACGATCAAATCTGACTATACATGTCAATGGTTGCTCCTCCGTGATTAATCTGAGCTGGTACCAATTGCACTGAGATCCAAATGAATAAGGGCTGGGAAACTCCACTTATTCTCAAAGTGCAATTTAAGCAGCTCATACATTTTTGATCAATAACAGCGCCGGCCACGTCCTTATACTCAGTTGGGAAGGGAAAGGAATGTTAGAGTGTGCTGGTTGTTGCTACTAAAGACCGTGAGCACCTCTGCATCCCCACAACCAGCACGGACTAGGGTATTTGTAAGACGGAAAGGATGGAAGATCTGGGAGTCACCGTTGTGTCGGTGATGCGATCAATGGAGTGGGGATGTTCGTAAGGCGATAGATTGTGTGGTGAAGGACAAGCGGCACAATTCGCTTTGGCTGCATAACTTGTAGGCGTTATATATACTGTGCTGTGTATATGTAGAGAAGAGAGAGAGAGAGAAATTGGATAGTAAGATACAAAGTAGGATGAAAGGGATGGGCCAGGGATTGAATCCATGACCTTCTGCATATGAATCAGAAGCGGTAGCCACTAGACCACCAAGCCCGGGAATCCTTCAGAAATTCCTCCGGAATATTCAAAGGCAGTTTTTCAAGTTTTCCCTATGTTTTCTTTCGGGATTCCTACAAGGATGGCTCCCGAGCTTAGCGGATTTCGGAATTCTTCTAGGAATTATCCCAGGAATCCGTCATTGATTCCTTGTGAAGAATTTGCATTAAGTTAAGGTGAATATAGAACGAAGCCACACCTTGAATTTTCAAAAGCACAAATCTGAAGAACCGAACATCGCAAAGCGCTGAAAAGTTGATCGCTTGATCAGCCGCTGGTGGTGACCAATCGATCAACTTCCGTCATTTGGTTCTTCAGATTTGTGCTCTTGAAAATTCGCGGTGTGGCTTCGTCATATCTTCACCTTAAAATTCACAAATACAAAAAAAAGTCATTGATTCTTCCTAGGATTCTTTTATTAATTCTTCCCGGGTTTTGGTCAGAGATTTCCCCATAGATTCCCCCCGGGATTTCTAATAGATTTTTATTTATCTGTATTAATGAGATTTTAGCCCTAGGCTAGTTCATCTCGGGACCCACGCTTTACTTCCCTTCCGAAGGAAGAACTCATATTTTGCGATTTTTTTTTGTCGGGAGTGGGATTTGATCCCAGGTCCTCTGCGTGATAGTCAAGTGTTCTAACCATCACACCAGGTCCGCTCCACGAACTAATAGATTAGAATAGAATAGAAAATTAAGAGTATTTTCCCGGTTTTGCTGTATAACACGAAGAAGCATGCTTTTCTGATCTCAATAGTAATTTTCCCGAACTTAAACAATGACAGAATAGTTAATAAATTCGAAAATAAAATAATGGTGAGCAGGTCTTGTTTGACATTCGAGGTCAACCTTGACGTAAGGTAAGTGGAAAAATTGAGTGCTTAACAAAAAGTGTCGCAAAAAATATTAAAAATTTAAAAAAGTTATTTAATGGGCTTTATTTAATAGGAGAACTTTAAAAATGAGTAAATATGTCGTATAAATCAATGCTTGATCGATTTATGCAGAAATTGAGATAGGCCTTCAGGAGCCTATTGGATTTCTTGTTGTTTCACCTTAATTCGTCTGCAGAGCAGTTTCGCGAGTACTGACAATTACGTGCATGCTTCGCTTGTTCGCAAATAAAGAAATGCGAGTGTTCTCGAGCCCTTGTTGTTCACGAGTGGGTTTGTCATGCCTTTGCTGCAATTTTCATCCCTGGTGTAGGGCTCTAAGAAATCAATAAAAATAATAATTATAAATTGTACAATAATGACCACACGACAAGTAGAATACAGAATTCTTTAATGTTTAATGTAGTTTTCTCCCTGAAATCTCAACCAATGTTATTAAAAACTTATCACTGCACTCTGGCCACCATCTGGATAACAGTGAAATAATTTTCAATGACGGTTTTGTGACTTAGAGGAAGAAAACTGCTTTTGAATAATTGATGATTGCTGATGACTGAATGATGGTTATTTGAGTCTTAGTTGAATGGCTTTTGCTGCATTGTCCAGCAGTGAAATTCAACTTTGAAGTGCCACAGAGCTTGTGTGGGGTGTGAATTATAGACTGATTATAGAATTATAAAGATATGCTTTTAACCGGCTGCAGATTAAAAAAGATTTTACAGAGAAAAAAATGTAAAACGCAAATGATGAGTTTCATTATTGAATTATGTAGAACAAAAATACAATACCCATTGGCACACATGAAGTCGTTTAAGGCCTGCTGACGAAACATACGAAAACAATCATCGATGGCGATTTAACGCTCTACTAATTTCAATTAAAGGGTCCACTTTATCATCGCCAAATATCGCGCAAGGAGAAGAGACCCAAGCCATAGTAGTGTTACGTTTCGTCAATATATTGAAGGATTGGTGTGTATTCCATACAGAAAGTAGTACACTGTCTTTTTCTGGCTTCATTAACCTAGTAGCTGAAAACTTGTGTCTCAAAATATTAACTTGCTTGAGCAAATCTGAGATCAGATTAGGATTCAGCAATCAAGAATCTTTTAGATTCATGAAAGCTGGTCTGAAAGTTAAGGGG
The DNA here is from genome assembly GCF_035046485.1 of Aedes albopictus. Taxonomy (NCBI): domain Eukaryota; kingdom Metazoa; phylum Arthropoda; class Insecta; order Diptera; family Culicidae; genus Aedes; species Aedes albopictus. The sequence goes on from NC_085136.1 coordinate 88,227,977, forward strand.
TTTTATGGACATGTTTATTTGTCTGGCTTATCTCGTTTAGATGCCTTAGCCTATACAGCAAAAAAAAAATATGAAAGTTAAACAGCACGTAAATTGAAGATCAACTGAAATTTGTGACAGAAAAATGTAAATCGCCAACATTCAACGTCAGCCGAGCAGTCCACTGCTGGTCAGACGGCTTGTTTACAGATTTTAAAGCATATTCGCTTTAAATTTACATGCATCTGCTATAAACCATGCCAGCCACTCTCCGTCGTCAGCTAAAGAACGGCTGCTCGCCGCTGTGGCGGTTTCCCCGTTGTGTCTCTCAGTACTCTTTGCAGCAGTCGAAGCATATCGGGAATGCGTGGTAGAAGCAGTTTAACTTTGACTGTCTGCTATTCAGCAAGCTGAGATAGCCGAGAGAGCTTGGGCGTGCTACTCACACTCCAAGGATCTGAGTTCAATTCTCGCTCGGATCTCAATTTTTCTTTATATTTTCTAACAGATATCTGCAATGTAATTTTAAGATCGCACAAAAATTTCCATCATATATGACGGGGTCCTTTTGTTACATTCGATCCGTCATAATTTTACAGATTTTTTTTTCGAACTGTGTAGATAGAAAAGACGTTGTAAAAAATATACCTTTTTGTACTTACATTTCATAAGCAAATTACATATATGTGCGTCATGACGTATGTGAAAGAATTCCTGCAAAGAATGCAATAAAACATGATTAGCTCACTGATAAGAATGAAAGACTTAAGAAGTGCTTCCCGCAGAAGACATCCTTTTTCGTGTATTTTATTGTACGTATATGTAATAATAGTTTTTAGTTGTATCCGTGAAATTATGGAACGTGAACGTACAGGGGATAGACAAAATGATCGGGACAGGCAAAATTTTCACTTTAACAAAAATGTCCTATTAGCTGTTACTTTTCGAAAAGTACATCAAATATTCTCAAATTTTCACTGTAAGTTGATCAACTAGTTGTGTATCAGTGGACAAAATGTGGAATAGATCGGGCTATTCTGGACGAAGTTATAAGCATTTTAGAAAAAGGTAGAATTATCCGATAGCCAACTTTGAGCTGTTATATCTCCGGATTCAATGAACTGAATGCAATGAAATTTTGTTCATCTATTACTTATATTATGAGCTCTGAAAAACTTTTGACTAAACTTGAAATTATTAACAAGAGAAAAAGTTATAGTGATTTCATTAATTTTATGATTTTTCAGTAAATTGGTCTATTTTTAATATGCATCCCATTACTTTTTCAATGAATTGCTGCCTATGTTGCTACTTTCTTTCAAAACATATTTGTATTCAAGAAAATCAGGGGGATTTTAAATGAACTATAATTAGCATATTGAATTTTGAAACGATGTCAAAATTTGAGAAAATTTAATCTAATAGTTATAATTTTCTTCCGTGTTGAGAATTTCAAGTTATGTCAAAAGTTTTTCAAAATTCATTATATAAGTCATAAATTGCATTCGGTTCATTGAATCCGAAGATATAACAGTTCAAAGTTGGCTATCGGATAATTCTACCTTTTTTAGAATCTTTATAACTTCGTGCAGAATAGCTCGATCTTTTCTAAATTTTGTCCACTGATACACAAATAGTTGCTCAATTTACAGTGAAAATTTGAGAATATTTGATGCACTTTTCGAAAAGTTACAACTGTTTGATTTTTTTTTTTGAGAAGGGAAAATTTTACCTGTCCCGATCATTTTGTCTATCCCCTGTAGTAGAAATATAAGCATTGTGTAGGTTAAAAAGAAAGCGGGATACACCAAGAAAAATATTAATGCTGTATTGAACATGTACAGATGAAAATGAAGGACAAAAACTATATACTCAAAAATTAATACTTTTTTACTTGCTTTACTAAAATAATGAAATTGCTAAAAAAAAGTTCTAGCATTCACTATTTTTTTGTACTGTTTATATGGTTTTAAATGATCTTCAATTCTGCCTAGATATCATACCTCGGTAATGAAAAGTCCCATCAACATAAAATTCATCAGCGTTTTAAGCCACATTCGTTGTTGTTGATTCATCCCCTACAACTAAACCATTAAGGAAAACTGTGTATAAACCCTGATTTTAGTCGATAAAACTTACGGTACTGTTGGCGTCCCACAGTCGCCCCTTTAAGCAATAACTAAGAAACCTATAGCTAGACGTGTAGACGTGTGACCTTCTTCACTAGGAGGTATTAGATCCCACCCTAGTGACTGTGTGAGAAGGAGTGTTAAAGTTTTGTGTTCTACCGTGTCTAGAAAGGAGGGATCTATTCTGGTCTAGGGCGAAGCGCCCTTCCCACCTGCTGCTGGTGCTGGTGTGGCACTGGTACCGCAGTTCGATGTCGGCATGTAAGCAACACTCCCAGGAGCTTTTACTTTCAGACGAAACGAATGGTGGCTGGCAATTGGGTTGAGGATTAATTATAAAATGTGATATACGCCAGACCACCACCAGACAGACTGACTGACTGACTGCTGTTTTCGGGGGGCTGGATGTTTGAAAATTAACTAGACGGATTCGGCGTGCCTCAATCGTGCCCCAATACAAACCAGGTCAATGTGAGGTAATTTTTTATATTTCAAGTAAATATATTCCGAGAGTGGTGGATGAAAAAATCGGTTAGAAGAAACAAATTCAATTTAGATTTTTTTTGCTTAGCTTCTATTGACCACTACCCAATCCCGCCAAAATTGAAATTGAATGTCCGTAAAGTACCAGGACGAACCAAAAAAATTCAAACTGCTCGTTCTCAGCAGTGCATGGACCGATTCTCAAAAACTTGGACTTTTATTCAAGGGGAATAGTTGTACTAACTTTTACCTTCGGTGCCGCCCCGCGAAACCCCTCCCCCCTTTCGGGGGAGGCAAATATGTCTGTGTTTTTTTTTTCCTATTCTTCTGCTAGTTTGAGCAAATGCTTCAGGTTTTTCAGTAATTTCGATAACCAGCATCCAAAATCCCACCGGAGAAGTATAATTTAGTTGCATGAGAGTGTCCAACATTGGGGACCATTTGGTTTCGATGTAAGAGTACCAGGCCCACCGGAAGATCCGGAACATCCGTAAATCGGTCAATGCACTGCTGAGAACGAGCAGTTTGAAAATTTTTGGTTCGTCCTGGTACTTTACGGGTTAAACCATTCAAAAAGACAATTTTCTTTTAGAAAACCATTATTGTTTTATAGAAATCTACCAAAACTTATTTGAAATAATGTTTTGTTTCTGTATTTTAAATTAGAAAACTGTTACACTGCCCATTATTCTTCTTACAGAATCGTCTAATTATGATCCTATCGCCTTTCATCTTCATTGAAGATGCCATAAAACCGCCAGCGCTCTCGTTTTAGGTCATTATATCTCCAAAAAATAAATAAAAACCTCATTCACATTTTCCGCACATGGCTAAAGCTCATTTTTCGTCCAGTCACGTGCAGCCCCCACACACTGCACACTACCAGTAGTCAGCCAGTCAGTCAGTCAGTCAGTGAGGACTGGGCACCCACGCAGTCAAAAAGGGGGGAATCGTCGTTCGTCCTCGAATGAATGGTCTGGCGGATTGTGTCAGTCAACTCTTGGAAGGTTCATGAAGTCAACTTCATACAATCGACTCCGCCGTCGTCGTCGTCGTTGTCGTCGGAGTAGGAAGCAATCTATCTGCTTCATGACCGGATTCCTTTCAGCAGCAATGGGTCGCCACATTCCGGAATGTGATAAACTGCGATCAGCCATCAGAGGGTTTGGTATTGCCACTATACTACGCTCGGTAATACCACTAAAGGCCGAAACGTTTCGGTGCATTAGGATGTAAGCCGAAACCGGTAAAGTTTTGGAGGGAGACTTTGCGTACATGTATGTAACGGTTTGCATCTGGATGTTTACTGGCAATATTGTTCTCAAAGAAAATAATGTATTTTGAAATGGTGATCGCTTCTGCACTTCCCCTTGACAAATTGTTCTGAAGCATAGTTCTGAGGTAGCCCACTCTAACTAACTTATCTTCAGCATTCAACCTGCAACTTCGCAGAACAGAATGACCATTCTATCACATTATATCTATTCATCGATAATCCGACATCCACATGAGATAAAGTCTACAGTGGGCGAGCGATTGCATAACCATGTATTTCCTTTTTCTTCATTGAATCCTAGTCTCACCTCAGTATACATATAAGATAACTGCAGCTATTGCACACTATACATAGGTGTCTGAAAGTTCCTTCCAAGCAATCATCTCTTTGGTTCCTTATGAAAGTCTTGCACGACATTGGAGCAACAAATATGAGCGAGCAAGCTCAAGCTCAACTGTTACGTTCAAGGTATGTCAAAGAACACCCGAATAAAAATACAATAGAAAAACCGAACGTTGTATTGTAACAGTACTATTTAGAACCATATTGTTACAATATACACCACTGTAAAAATAAAAATACAAAAACAATAAGATGTAATGTAGACACCATACAGTGAATTGTAAATAGGATTTTTACAATATATCATACAGGTTGTTAAGTATCGTAACAAACAAAAAAAAAAATTCTTCATATATATTTTTTTGCAAAACCATAAATTTTATTGTAAACGAATTGTTCTAAATACTGATACGTGGGTTTTAATATACCGTACATTGTATGGTACATGTATAGTTTCAAACAATAAAATGTACCGTAAATATATTGGTTTTAATTGTTATTTCACTAATGCCTATACATTTAATCAAATGGTTTTGGAATGGTTCTCTTTTGTTATGTTGCATTGTTTTACATTACATAAACCTTATAACGTTATATTATCTTGTCATGTACCTTCTGTTAATGGCATCTTAAGCTTTCTAGCCAAACTAACCTAAACTCGTCTAAGTCTGACTAGTCTCTGATTGCATTAACAGTTGAAGCTTAGGCTCCCATGTCCCACCAGCCAGATAACCGGGTTTTACAAACTAAGCATTATTTGTGGCAACACTTTGAGCGGCATAATAGAACTATGCCGAGCGCGCTAAGTGTTATTAGACCACTAGTGTAGTTGCATGAAATGGGTGACGAGGTACATAAGTATCATTACAGCGTGCTTAACCGTTATTGCAATATTGAGGCTCCAGTTTGACTAAAGTTTGAAATACATAACAACTCATGAGAAAGCTGTCAAGTTCTGAGTTGAGATAACTCCCCTAAATGCAAATACAGAAACAATAGTGTTGAACTCATCCACTGATTTACGGTAATCTGACCTGCGTCTTTCCGGGTTGACCTACATTCCTATTCCTCTCATCGCATTCTACATACCTAGCCCGCCATATCTCTTGGATCTACAGTCCTTAGGACTCCTGGTTTACCACTTATTTAAACAAGATGTTTCAATTTATTCACTTTTTTCTCTTTCCTTTCTTCTGCAACAAAAAAGTCACGAACATCAACAAAACAAAGCACGAAAAAAAAATTACAACTGAATAAATACTTGAAAATGCATGGAAAAAATAATATTTCGGAAAAGTGAATGGTGCAAACGTAAGAAAAACAGTATAATATATCGTTACATAAAGATCGGATGTAAATGTATAGTAGCTACAATGTGCACAGCTTTTAGCGAACCATTCCATTACAATACACTTTATTGTAGCTGGTACACTGTATGGTCCAGGAATGGTTTTCACCAAATACCCTATGGCTAGTTTTTATCCGGGCACCAAGTATAGGAACAACTTGATAAAGATTTCTTAAAGCTCTAAACAAGATTAATGAGCTTTTCCACGGAGTACACCGGCTCAATGTATGTACTTCTGCGACAGCTGTAGAGGACGTCTTTTCTTTTCAAGTTCTGATGTCCTAGTAGCTCAATATTTTTCCTAAAGCTAAAATCCAAGAAATTGTCATTACAACTGGGTTCTTCAAAAAATGTTGTATAATCTGAATCCACACCCAAAACTGAATTGATATCCGAGGTTTCATCATTGTTAGTTCCGTGGAACCTCTTCTATGCCAGGGGTTGCAGTGTCTCTAGGGAGCCTAAAAGAAATGGGGTTTCATGGCTGTTTTATGGGGCTCCAGGGGAATTTATGTGGTTACAGAGATTTGAGCTGCGTTACTCTAAAATTCCTGGCTGGTTTCAGGGGCGCTTCAAAAAGTTAAAAGGTTCTTTCAGGACCTACCAAAGTCTTTCAGGATCCTCCACGGGCTTTCAAATGAGTTTCATAGCGGTTTACGATTATGAGCGTATCGGGGGGTTCTATAAACGTTTCGGATATCGTTGCAGGCTATGCGCGCGAGCGGCTGCGTATTTAAAACTGTCACGCGTTTTCTTTGCTCCGCGTGGTTTGGATATGGCCGACCGAATTGGGAAACGGCTGGTGGTACTATGCCTTCCGCAAAATTGTAGAGGTCTCTACATACCTTTCTCAGGTGTCCCACAAATCATCCTTTCCCATTCCTCAGCTGTCGCAAGGACGTAGCCAGGGCAGCTCTCGACTGTTGGAGGATTGCGTCAATGTGGTTTTAGAGTCAGTGGTTAGTCCTAAATCTCTGTGCTGTGGTAAAGGACATAACAGCGGTCTGGCATTGTACCAGCTACGAATTTGTGCGACTTGCTCAACGTTTAAGTTGAAGGTAACCAGCGTTCACGTTCCAAGCAACGCATTTTGCCTCGCATTTTCATGAGCTCAAACCCAAAGAACAATCGAACGCCCGGTACTACTCGGTGTACACTACGTGTAAGCAAGCACTAAGTAGCATTTGCAGATCAATTTGTTTTGTGGATCACCAGATTTATGCTCGCAAAAATTCGTGAGGCCGTTGTGGCGGCCGTATTTGTACTCTAGCAACCTTGTCCTTAATCAGGGGGTTTTAGGAAAATTTTAAGAAATATCAGGGGATTTTCAGAGCCGCATTTCTGGGCGATTTAGGGGGTTCCGAGTTGTATCCGAGTCGTTTTCGGTGGTTTTCAGTGGCTCAGGGGTTTTAGGGGGATCCAAGTGATCTCTAAGGGATTCAGGGTGTTTCAGGTTTAACCGTTATGTGTCCGAAATTTTTTTTGCTTTTTTCTACACCGTGCTTTTTAAATGGGCGCTGGGTACCCGGGTACTCTGTCGGCCACATAAGGGTTAAGGGGATCTCAAGGTGTTTCAGAGATCATAGAGGATCGCAGGAGGTTTCATGATCGTTTCAAGGGGTTTCTGAGAAAATCACGGTATTTTTCAGAGGATCTCATGGCGTTTAGGGTGTTTCAGATGTTTTCAGGGGCGTTTCAAGAAGTCTCAGGGGGTATCAGGGGGCTTCATGTGAGTATCTTGAGGGTATATCTGACGTTTCAGTAGGTAACAGGTGGATTAATCAGGAATTTTCATGTAGTTTTCGGGGGATTTCGGAAGCGATGTCGATAAGATTTAGAGGCATTTAAAGGGGTCCCAGATGAATTCAGTGGGTTTTCAGGGGACATCAATGAGGATTTCAGGGGGTTGTTTTTGACGTTTCTTGAGATCTCAGGGGTTCTTAAAGTGCTTTATGGGGTTGTAGAAGGTTTCTTGGGTTGTTTCAGGTGGATTTAGAGCGTTTCAGGGAGACTTCAGGGAGACTTCAGGGCGTCAGATGGTTTCAGGAGCGTTTTACGGTATCTCAACGAAGAGTTCAGAAGCATATCAAAAGGTTTCAGAGGAATCCTAAAGATTTTCAGGAAGTCTCAGGGAGGTTCAAAGGGTTTTCAAGGGCTCTTTAGGTTTCATAGACGCTTCAAGGAGTTCAAAGGACATCAACGCTACCGCAACCGTTGTTCTCCAACTTGTTTGTTATGCTCGGTTTCATCGACGGACGTCATATATAAAGACCCCTATGGATAAGATGCTGATATGATCTCCCTCTTCCAAAGAGGCCTTCTGAAACACAACTGAATCCTCCAGAAACCCCACGAAACACTATAAAACGCCCTTGTAAACCTCATTTGATCCCCTGAAACGCCCTTGAAACTCCCTAATACTCTGTCAAAATCCTTTATGCCCACTGAAATGTCTCAACAAACCCTTACACCACCACCCCCACCCCCTCCTTGAGATACCCGAAACGTCACTGGGGGCAATCCAACTCATATTGAGACCTCCTGGAACGCTCCCAAAAACCTTTTGAAGCCTCCTGAAGCGTTCCCATGAAATGCTTTAGAATCCTCCTGAAGCCCCCTGACAGCCTGAAAGGCCGTTGAAATCCTCCTAAATGCTACTAAAATCCCCTCACAAACCCTTCTGTATACACACCATTTCAAATTTCCCTCACCCAACCGGAAGGAACTTTCACTTCAAATTGCTTGACAGCACCTGTAACTCCCGAAACGTCCTGAAACCTTTACGGAATCCCCCTTGGAATCCCCTCAAACCTCTGAACACACTTCTGTAACTTCTATGAACCGAAACCTCTTCGAAACCGTGTTAATTCTCTGAATTCACTTCGAAACTTAGTAGAAATCCTCTTTGGCTCCTCTGAAAACCCTTTACACAGCAAAAAGTTTCTTGTGATATCACATCATTTTCGAGGCACATCATTCGCGTCGTAAAAGTGATGCACAGATTACATCCTTTCCACGCAGAAAAGGAGCCGCCGCAGCTTGAAAGTGGGTCAAGCAATCGCTAGAACCGATTTGACAGACAATTCCTATGAAAGTAAAATATTGGCACGGATTCGTACACTGATCCGTTGATTTTGAGGCATATCTTTTACCTCTCGGCTATCTCACCGAGTCAGAAGGTGGATGCTAAATATGATACTACTTCTAGGTATCTGGTGGAATGGGTTTGTTGACACTTTTCGGTGCCAACCATGGTGAATGTGATAATTGTTGGAAAACGAATGAAATTACGTACAAAAATGAAACATCACCAAAAAAAACGCGAAATTACGTACAAAAATGAAACATCACCAAAAAAAACGCGTATAGATATTACAAAACTATTTGCTGTGTAGTTATTCATAACAATACTGCCGAAAGGCAGGAGGGAGGTGGATAAAAAATCTGAAAAGCTGTGCAAATTTTAACGGAGAGAGCAAAAAATCGTGTTCCGAAAATAATCTGGTTAGATTGGGCCACTAATGTATTAAATGAATAATAAAAATAAAAACAAAAACAAAATGATGAAAAAACAACAAAAAGAAGAAAAAAAACGTAAATATAATAGGCAAACTAAACAATATGAATCTTTACATTCAAACGTGTTAAAAACTATAAAATATCTCAACATGGTCTGCTCATTTTCTTTACCGTAAAATTTATTTCGCTGACCTATACTGCCCCCACTCGCAAAACAGTCCCATATGAATAGGAAACCCAGCAAAGATGGGACTGTTATGCGAGTGGCGGCAGTATAGACGGACGTAAACAAAAGGTTGAAGTGCAGATACAGCTAACTGCCGATCTAAAGTTTGGGGTTACCATTCAACTGAAACTCAACCAAAACTTACGTTAAACATGAAAAAAATGTTTTGTTTATATCTTTGTCATCTTCGAATCAATTTTAAATCAAGTTTTTTGAGGGGCTGACCCCAAGCTCTCGATCGGGAGGTATGTATGTCACAAAGGCTATGCCATTTGTCCCGCCAAGCAGAGCATAGTCTCTGAAGCAAAGCCGCAATGAAGCGGAAGAGACACATCTGTCAGTTTTCATTTTGGCGTTGTCGCAGTGCCTTTACCATCAGTGGGTCGTTTTTTGGAGCCTATCTTGTTGTCCGCAATTCAGGTCTGGTAAAGCATAGGTACTTTTCGTCATTTTAGTCGCATTTTGAGGTTGGAAACTTTTGCAAACAACTGCTGCAACTGCCGTTGGCGTCGCGTCGTGACTGACGGTAAACACCAATGGGGGTGTGGAAGATAGCAAAGAGAGGGAATTGGATGAATCACTGCACCATTCAACTCGACTGCTCGTTAAACTATGGAAAGTAATGTTGGGAAGTTCAGAAAATACTTATTTCATTTACTAACTTCTACTTCAATATTCTAATAGTCTATCTTCTAGTAATTTGGCTTATCTAGATTCAATCATTTACAGCTCATCTCAGAAGCTATTCAGCACTGTTCTTGTATCATTATTCTTTATCCACTATCTTTTGTTTTCTATCTTCTTCTACCTCACATATTATATTTTTGTTTCCAACTTTCTATCTTTTGTCTTCTTTTGACCACCTTCTTCTGTTTTTACTTTCTGTCTATTTTTATCTTATTGTCTGTCTTCTTGGTTTCATCTTCTACATTTGGTTGCCTATATTCTATCTTCTAACTTTTACCTTTTCTCGTTGTAACAAGTTTTTCTTCTATATTTTGTATTATACCTTCTATCTTTTCTTTTTTAACTTTTATCTTCTCTCGTTCTATCATACATCTTTTTCTACCATTTTTATATTCTATCATCTATCTTCTGTGTTCAGCTCACTATCTCCTGCCTTCCGAATTTTATTACATCTCTTCCATTGTCATTTGATATTCTCTATAAACTATCTTCTTTATTCCATTCTCTGCCATCTATCTGCTGTGTTATTTTGTTATTATCTTATCTGGTTTCTACTTTTCATTTTTTCTACTAGTCTCATTTGTTTTTCCTTTTTTTTTTCGTACCTTCTATGTTTTACTATCTATCTTATGCCTTCCACCCTCTATATTCTATCCTTATCCTCTAGCGATTATTTTCTTTCTTTTATTTTCACAATGTTAAATTCAATCATCTGTCTTCTACTATGAACTGTTGGACAAAAGATACGGTTTTATCACATCAACGATGATGCTAATCTTTCTAACGGTTGTTTGCAGTTAAATTCCATACAGTAGGTACGTTCCTATGAACAACTCGTTAATTTGCTCAGTTGCTGCATGTCTACATGTAACACGACAACCGAAGGCTAATAACGAAACTCTAGAAGAAAATCAGCTGTTTTCGCGAACTCGTGCAAATTGAGACCGGTTCCATAAGTATAAGTGTACCGTTCATATGAGTTCAACAGAAGCATTCTGATCATCTTCATCACCATATATTCTAAACTATGGCAAATGGGATTGTAATGTGTAAGAGAGGAAGCACATGACCACCATCGTCGTGGCTCGGTGCGGCGTGTCGTCAAACGAGCGTCGAATTCGCTCTGAATTGCATCATCTTCGCTCTGTCTGGACTCCATTTATCGATTCAGAGTGTTGGCTGGCGCTTGGACTCCATCCATAATGCCGCTTCTGCAGATGCTTCTCGATGCACCACCAGTGATGACACTGAGTGACTGACTGACTAACTGACGACTGTGTCTGAATTAAAGCCATTTATGCCGTCATCGTCGACATCCTCCGGTAGCCAGCAGCATCCATTTTTTCCATCTCTGCCTGACGATCAAGCCAGAAGCGTTACAAAGCTGTAAAACTTAATAACGCTTGGAGCTCCCCGAATAGGAAATTACGTGGAAACAATTTCGAACAACACTCCATAAATCGTCTCCACAGCTATACGCCGCCGCCCTGGTCTGGTGGCATCATCGTTGTCGTTGTCGGGTCGATTCAAATTTTACTACTGTCTCTGGGCACTGACTGACTGACTGACTGGCTGCAATGGGGGCATTATCATCATTTCACTAATGTTGTTGTTTTTAAGACCTTTTGTCTTCTTTCCGCTTTCACTGTGCTGGGGAACACCATTTGATCCCATTGCCCATCTATGTAAATCGGGCGCTTTATTCAAATCACAATGGAGGTGTGTATGGATGTTGTTGCTTTGCAATTGCTTTGTCTATTTTTTATTTCAGTTCGTTTTCTCTAAGCAGATTGTATCGCACTTAACCGGCTGATATTCTTTAGTGTGGTCCACAAGGTATAAGCACATATATTTATACTTCAATACTGTTAAAAAGTTAAAAGCTGCTAACTAACTGTAGTCAAAAGTACAGAATGTACGTAGCCAGAGGAAGGCACTATATTTTTTTAATTCGAGTAATTTCAAGATTGTCAATAATTCAGAGTTCCAGAAAAATTATCTCAATTATACCAAGAGTTGAATAGCTCACATCACTTACCAAGGTGAATGCATATCTATGCCAATATCAACCCTCTTCCACTAACGAACTTCCTTCTTGTGACAATCGTGCAAATGCGGAGGTACATACGGTCTCTAGTAGAAACGGATGTCGCACTAACATTCCTTCCCTTCCCCGATGACCGTAAGGACGTGGCCGACGCAGACAATATAATGTTCTGAACTTTCGAAAGTGCACATTGAGGATGCAAAGCTACTGCCAGGCCCATTTGTTGGTTCCCAGGGTAACGGAGTAGCAACTACTAATTGCACGGACAATAGGTTGTCCCAAAATTGGACATGGTCGAAAAGCTTGGGGGCTCACCCTGCAAATGATAGCTAAGGGTGTTAGAAACAAACTTTTGTATGACGGCAACTTTTAGAAATGACGTTTAGAGGTCGCCCCGGCGAGATTTTTGAAAAATGGTCATTTTTCGTAATAAATTTCATACAAATATTTTTTACCGTACAAAAATTGGCAATACCCACTATTTTTATATTTTTTACAGCTTGATATGGATCCAAACTTCTTGGGAAAAATAATTAACGACATGTTTTGCAGGTAACTTTTTAATACTGATTTTTTGAATTTACTAAAATTTGTCATTTTTGATATACTGCGCATTTTACCCATCATAAAAGGTATCTGAACCTAATGCTAATTTAAAACAATTTCCATAAAAAGATAGGAAATTTTATAAGGAAAAACTTTCCTGAAGACAGCATTGCGTTTTTTCTATCCGTTTTAGAGTTATTCACGATTTACTATTTGGTGAAATTTGAATTTTGAGGTATTTTTCTAAAAATGTCACATAAGATCTTCTCAAAAACACATACAAAGTAAAAAATCACGTATGCTCAACAAGTTTTTGTCTTGATTGTGTTATGGAATTATGATGACATCATTAATTTGTTTTTATTTTTTGTTATTCAATCCCTTCATATAGAAATTATATAGCAAAGATTTCTTAAAAAGCTAGCTCTCTTGACTTGACAAGCTCAGTACTATTGATTTTTTAAAGATATTCTCCACAAAATGTTGAGCCATATTTTCGCGTTTATCTTACTTTCTTGTCGATATTCTCAATTATTTTTCTATACGAAGACGTATGAGTCCTGGACCAGTGAAACAGCCCAGGAAACAGTGGCAAAGTGAATAAAGGCGATTACGAATCGCGATTACGAACATCTTACGTAAGAATACCAATTTTTAGATACTAAGTTCCAATTCAAGACATTATAAAAAGCAGAGCATGTCTTTTTTTACATTTACTGACTTGAACTATCTTATCAACATCGAAAATAAGATACACCGAGTCAAATTGAAACGGGTGGGATGAGATGAACCAGCGAGTTAACGTAATGTTATCCAAGGTTAGAACAATTTGATTACCATAACACACACGCGGCATATAATAGGACAAGGTAGGCTATTATTAGTAAACAATAGTTTTGGACGTAAACAAGTGACGTCATTTTTATCATCCTATATGTTGATCAAAATGATAGGAACTACTAGATCGTTTTATTCATGTCTATGAACGATTTGAACAACATCGTTGAAAACCAAAATCGGCATGTTTTGCGGAATGTATCACCTTCTAAATGATATAGAAAATGTGCCGTGCGTTTGATTGTGTATTATGCTCGTATAAACCATTGCCTGTACATCACCGTTAAAAATGCCATGGCCTACTGAGGCATCTCAAAATGGTACCTAATGATAAAGTTTCTCGCTAGTAGGTACCGTCAAATGGGGTAACTTGCAACACTTTTCGACTTCGAAGCAATAGCATTGAAAATCTAAACATTTGGAACATACTGTAAAGCATCGTGTACACTAATTACCACGAGTGGAATACTATGCAGGACTTCATTCATCAAAATACGTTGCCACCTAAACAGGAGGTGTGAAATACATGCTTGTTGCAAGTTACCCCATCTGTGGGGTAACTTGCAACACATGAAATGAAGTTAAGTTAGCTACAATTAAACTGCACTAACATTATAGTTCTCGGTTGTATTACAAGTTTTTGATGTAATGCATAAAAAATGCGTTGAAAAGATGTACACTAACCAACTGAAATATGATTTTTCATTAAAGAGTTTGTAGTTATTATAAGCGAGAGTAAATCGTTTCACAGTAGGTCATACGTCCCTCAAATATAAAATATATGTGGATCTCATTACTCAATACTAGTTACAAAATGTCAACAATGCTCAATGTAGTTTGTTTAAAAGGATCATCTTCAGGTGATTTTCAGTTTGAAGTGGTGTGTGGCTACTTCAGCTAAAATAACATGATGTAAATACTTATTCAACTTTGTATATATCAAAGCCGTCAATTCGAGCATTCTTGTGAAATGATTTACTCCTTCTAGGTTTAAAATAAATGTTGGTGATTGTTTTAGAACGTTCACGTTTTAGCTTTCATAAAGGTGAAACATGAATAAAATTTCAAAATATGTAAGTCCTTAACAATGGTTGAAAATCACGTGAAAAAAATGATAAAGTTGAGCTGACATTTAAAAATTAGCACGATACGTAATTATTAAATGATCCATTTTGATTATTTCTATCCGTAATATCGTAAAATAAAAATAAATTATAGAAAACTTTGTAAGTGTCAACTGTTGCAAGTTACCCCATAGAGGTTGTCGAATATGATTACGATTTTTTACATTACTTAGTCGATAAGTTTATCAAACTTTTATCGTTCAACTAAGCTTACTATTAGGTACCCTAACTGCAAGCAAGGTCATCAAACTTATTGCCCTTACCATAGGAGAGAGGTACAGCAAGATTTTCATACTTGTTTTTATGGCATAAAATGAGCAAACCGTTTTAACAGTGTAACTAAACAATAAACAAAGAAACAAAACTTTTTTTTCACTAAAACGATCTTTGGTACAACTTGTTTTGATAACCGAAATGGTGGGGCATACTAGCTTTCATTATTATGAGAAAAAAGTTCAAATTTAATGTATGTCATCGTGTTGCAAGTTACACCGCTGTTGCAAGTAACCCCATTTGACGGTACCTTTCTATATCAAAGAAAATGGATTTGTCAACGGAAACAAAAATTCAATAAATGATGCCACCATAATTCCTAAACACAATCAAGACAAAACCTTGTTGAGCATACGTGATTTTTTACTTTGTATGTGTTTTTAAGAAGCTCTTATGTGACATTTTTAGAAAAATACCTAAAAATTCAAATTTCACCAAATAGTAAATCGTGAATAACTCTAAAACGGATAGAAAAAACGCAATGCTGTCTTCGGGAAAGTTTTTCCTCATAAAATTTCCTATCTTTTTATGGAAATTGTTTTAAATTAGCATTAGGTTCAGATACTTTTTATGATGGGTAAAATGCGCAGTATATCAAAAAATGACAAATTTTAGTAAATTCAAAAATTCAGTATCAAAAAGTTACCTGCAAAACATGTCGTTTATTATTTTTCTCAAGGAGTTTGGATCCATATCAAGCTGTAAAAAATATAAAAATAGTGGGTATTGCCAATTTTTATACGCTAAAAAATATTTGTATGAAATTTATTACGAAAAATGGCCATTTTTCAAAAATCTCGCCGGGGCGACCTCTAAACGCCATTTCTGAAAGTTGCCGTCATACAAAAGTTTGTTTCTAACACCCTTAGCTATCATTTGCAGGGTGAGCCCCCCAAACTTTTTGACTATGTGCAATTTTGGGACAACCTAACGGACAAGCTCTATAAGCACCACTTCAACCTCATGGAATACCAAATTTTCCGGATATGCCAGAACCGGTTCTGGAAGGGAAGCCCTTTCTAGAACCATATGCTGTTAGTGCGCAGCTCAAAATTCACGAATTTTCACCAGTGTTCAATTCGAACAAAAGTCATGCTAAAAGCAAAAAAAAACCTGGGGTTTCTTTATGAATTCCTCCAGGGACACTTTCAGAAATTCCTCCAGGTATTTCTTGAGAATTTTCTCTATGGATTCCTTCAGGAATTCCTTAAAGGACTTCTCCAGTAATTACTCCTTCTTGAATTCCTCCATGAATGCGATCACCGACGGGGTTCTCATGATTCCTTCAATAATCCTTACAGATACATCAGCTAAACAGCAACGAAGAATTTTTCCAGAAATTTTTCCATAGCTTCCTTCAGTGATTCGATCATAGATTCCACCAGAGATTTCTTTTCAAACTCCTGTAGGCATTTCACCAGACATTCCTTCGGGAATTTCTCCTGGGATGGCTTAAGAGGTTTCACCAGTGTTTGTTCCAGTGCTTTATTCGAGGATTCCTTCAGGAATTTCTCTAGGGTTCCCAAAGAAATTTCACCAAAGATCTCTCTAGGTGTTTCTATAGATATTCCTTCAGGTATTTCTTCAGGGATTTCTTCGTATTTATGTTCCTTGAAAAGTTCCGCTACGGATTTTTGGAATCATTCGAAGTATATCTGCAAGAATTTCTCCTAAATAGGTATTCGTTCAAAAAATTCTACCAATGATTGTTCAAAAATAATCCAGAAATTCATTCAAAATTTTTCCGAAAAATCCTTCGGGAGTTTATCCAAGGATTCCTTCAATAATTCCTCTAGAAATAACTGTAGACATGGATTTCTTCAGATTTTTTTTTAGGAATGCGTCTTCATCTTCTTCTTTATGGCTCGACGTCCTCACTGGGACTTGGCCTGCCTCGCTTCAACTTAGTGTTCTTTGAGCACTTCCACAGTTATTAATTGAAGGGCTTTCTTTGCCTGCCATCGCATGAATTTGTATATTGTGAGGCAAGTACAATGATACACTATGCCCAGGGAGTCGAGAAAATGTCCCTGACCGGAACGGAAATCGAACCCGCCGTCTCCGGATTGGCGATCCATAGCCTTAACCACTAGGCTAACTAGAGACCCCGTTTGTTAATCTCTCCTGGGATTATCTAAGGAATTTCTCATGGGATTGCTTCCAGGATTCCTCCTGAGGATTCCTTCAGGAATTCCCCCAAGAATTACTCCAGGAATTCCCCAGCGATTCCCTCAGGAATTCCTCCCTAGATATTCATTCATGCTTTTCTCCTGGGATTCTTGCAGGAAAATCTCCTGAGATTATTTAAAAAAAAATCTTCCAAGGATTCCTCCAGGAACTCTTCTTGGGATTGCTTCAGAAAATCGTCTGGGAGTACTTTCAGGAACTCCTCCAGAAATTGTTTGGGGATACCCATAGAAATTCCTCTTGGGATTGCTACCGGGATTTCTCCTGGGGTTTCTTCAGGAATTTCTCCAGGGATTCCTTCGGAGACTTCAGGATTTTTTCATGAACTCTTCCTGGGATTCCTCCAGGGGTTCCTCCTGAAATTGCTCCAGTGATTCTTCCAGGAAATCCTCCAGAGAGTTCTCCGTGAATTCCTCCAGGCCTGTCTACTGTATTTCTTCCAGGCATTCCCCAGGAATTGCTTCATGCATTCCTCTTGGGATTCCTTCAGAGATTCCTCCAGGAATTCGAATAGGAATTCCTCTGATGATTTTTCTTCTACAGATACTCCTCCAGGCAATCCTCTAGGAGTCCCTGCAGGAAATCATCCAGTGATTCAGCCAGAAATTTCTCTAGGCATTCCTCCAGTCATTCCTGCAGGCATTCCTTCATGAGGTCCTTTAGACATTCTTTCGGGATTTTATCTAGGAAATCCCCCAGGGACTCCTTCAGGAATTCCCTCAGGGACTTCTTCAGGAATTCCTTTAAGAGTTCCTCCAGGAATTATCCTAGGAATTCTTCCCGGAATTCATTCAGGAAATGGTCCAGGAATTCCTCCAGGAATTCCTCTAGGAATTTCTCTTGGAATCTCATCAAGAATTCTTCTAGGGATTCCTCCAGGTATTCCTCCAGGAATTCCTCCAGAAACTCCATTTCCTGGGATTCCTCAAAAGATTCCTCCAGGGATATCTCCTGGGATTCCTCCAGGAATTCATATAGGAGTTCCTCTTTGAGTTCCTTCAGGGATTCATCATGCAATTTTTCATTGGGGTTTCTTCAAGGATTTCTGATTGATTGATTTAGCTTTATTTGAGAATCAAGGATTTCTCTAGGGATTCCTCTAGGAATTTCTCCAGGGATTACTCCGGGATTTCCTCCAAAAATTCCTTAAGCGATTCCTCCGAGAATTCCTCTAGTGGTTCCTCCGGGAATACATTCCTCTAGGAATTTATCTAGGAATTTTTTCATGGATTTCTCCTGGAAATCCTCCAGAGATTCCTTCTGAAAATCCTCCAGAGATTCTTACGAGAATTCCTCTAAGGATTCATCCAGAAAATTATTCAAATGCATTCGCCAGGAATTCCCCCACGCATATCTCCAAGATTTCCTCCATGCATTCCTCCAGGATTTCCTTCAGGGAATCGTCCAGGAATTCCTCCAGGGATTCTTCCAGAAAATCCACCAAGGGATTATCCAGGAATTTCTCCAATTATTCTTCCAAGAATTCTTCCAGATATTACTTCAGGGATTGTTCCGGGAATTCCTCTATTGATTGCTCCAGGTATGTGGAATTTTTCCACAATTTTCACCAAGAAATCCATAAGGAGTTCATACAAGGATTTGTTCTGGAGTCCAGCTATGAATTCCTTCAAGGATTCCCCCTTACAGTTGCAAAGGAACTCTTTTAACCCTCCTTTGGCATGAGGGTCATTATTGACCCAAACCGTACACTGCGTAAGTGAGCTGCTTCCAACGGGATGAAAAGAAAGGTTATAAATTCGTCCAGCGACTCTTTCAGGAATATATCCTGAGATTCTTTGTATTCTCCAAGAAATCCTTCAAGAGGTTATCCACGAATTTCTTCAGGAGCTCATCCAGAGACTTTTCTTATTTTTATTACTGTGTATTTTAACTTATGATAATTCTACACTTTCCTCCAGAGACTCCTCTAGCAGGGATGTTTTGAGGGTGTTCCTTCAGAAACTCCTTAAGGGATTCTTTCAAAAAGTTGTTAATGGATTCCTTAAGAAAATCCCCCGAGAATACCTTGAGGGTTTCCTACGAAGACTTATCCTAGGATTCTTTCAGGAATTCCACCAGGGATTTTCATCCGAAACTTGTGTAGGGATTTTTTCATAAATTTATCTTGGAATTTCTTCAAGAAGTTGCCTACAAACTTTCTTTGGGAATCCTCCCAACAGTTTCTATAGTAACTTATTCAAAGATTTCGCCAGAAATTCTTAAAATAATTCCTCCAGTGACTCTTTCAGACATTTCTCCAGGAGATGATTCAAGAATTCACCCAGGAGAGATTCCCAAGGATTTCTCTCGGAATTTTTATAGAGAACGCACTAAGAATTCCTTTAAGAATTCCTTCAGAAATTTTTGAATACATTCCAACGATTCGTCCAGGAATTCCTTCAGGTGAATTCAAATTTTTTTCCAAAGATTTCTTTATTTGAGAGTTATCTGGAATACCTTCAGGAAATTCTTCAAGAATTTCCTCCAGAATTTCCTTCAGGAATTTATATAGGGATATATCCAGGGCTTCCTCCAGTGATAGTTTCAAGGCTTTTACGAGAATAAAGTTCCAAAGTTGAAAATCTTTCGTTACCTAACCTCACTTTTAAGCGCCAATGTAGACCCTTGCTATATGGGTTTCTTGTGACTGACACCTAAACTATTTCATCACCCTGTGAATTAAAGTTAAGGATTTCACAAATTATTTAAATTTAAAGTTAAAAATTTGCTTCTAACTTCCACATTGTATCGAATGCCTAGTTGATTGAAAATTCAACGCAGATATCGAACTCCAACCCATAAACAACTCCGGCTGTACACAAGCGTCTGTTTATTCCTGGGGCCTCCATTAACCCAAACAAAGCGTTTCATCCGAAGATTTTCACACAGCACTATGAACCATAACAGAATCTGCCGACCATGTGAATATTCTTCTTGAATGTATACACGCACAACGGGCATCTCCTCCGATGAGGAACATGTGTGGTGCTCCACCGTACCAAATTGAGCGCTTGGTTCGACTCGTCAAAACTACCAAATATACACCCTTCCATCATTCATAGAAAACCGAAAACGGCAGAAAAACAGACCGAGAAATCGGGCTCCAAAAATATCACGCCTATATGCTGGGGCGTTCTTCCTCTCGGTTGGAACGCTGGAGTCGGATCTTTCGCATTCACTGACTAGGGTGTGTTTTGAAAAGACGCGGAATGGTGGGAAAGTACCTTCTTCCAGCCACCATCAGCAATTATGTTTCGGTTCGATTCAGTTTGGGGCAGTCTCAGGCCCAATTTTGAACTCTGTAAATTCAAAATGTGCTGTTCTGAACGAAACTTAGACTATGTTAAAATCAAAAATATTTGAGGTAAATTCAAATAAATTGTCAATTTATTCAGGCCACAAAAATGAAACAGATTGGAGCAAATCGAACGTCACATTTGAAGTAAATGTAGTCCATGTTTGAAACAAAAATGCATCTTCTGACAGATTATGTTAGAAATAAATGTAAATATTTTTGTTTTTGTGGCAGGTCGGCCCTACGGATGTATTTGTTTTTCCATTAAACCTATAAAGTCAATTCCTTTTCTGGAAAAACCCACTTCCCGTGTTGTACTTTCCTTGCCAACATCATGTATACATCTATTAGATAACATACACTCCCGCAAACAACGGGATTTCGTGGAGACTTGCGATCAACCATGTCTTTTTTGAAGGAGTATATCTTGTTTGATGTTGCAGCTGCAACTTGTGTGTTTTAATTGTTTATGTTCTCGACGGCGGAACGGGGGCTCCTCAATGGATATTGTCAAAATAAATGTGTAACTGAGTTAGTTTCAAAATTTAAAATTTTAGTTTTAAGCATTTTATCAGTTAACCGAATAAACATGAATATTTTTGTTTCAAACGAACGAAATTTCTCTCCGTGTACTATTTTGAATCAAATGCCTAGACTCAAGCAGGACCTAACAACCACCCTAAATCCACAATAAAATAATGTTGGTTTGTTGGTTATATGATGGTTTCCAAAACTTCCTCAAAACTAATTTGATATCTGATTGTTGCTTGAAAATAGTTCAAGCAACGTTCTAAGTTTTCTAATGCTCTAGAAACGGGCTTAGAAAACAATTCATATCAAAGCTGTTACCCATCATGACTTTCTGTTGATTTCATAAACTAAGCTCCTTCAGTGCTACTTTTTCACCATTGCACACTAGAGCATGTCAATGGGACGGGCTTGGTGGTCTAGTGACTACCGCTTCTGATTCGTATGCAGAAGGTCCTGGGCTCAATCCTTGGCCTGTCTACTACATATACAACTCACGTATTCTCATAAGTTCGTAGCCATCTCTAGAACAGAAACGGATTAAAAAAAGCCGTTTCCCTTCCTTCCAACTTTCACAACACAGTGTCAATCTATCATATAACGTCTACAAGTTATGCAACCAAGAATACTGTGCTGCTGCTTCTCCTTCAGAGTAATAAAAACCCATTCCGTGCTGGTTGTGGGGATGCAGAGTGCTCTCGGTCTCTAGTAGCAACAACCATCACATTCTAACAGTCATTTCCCTTCCCAACTGACTGTAAGGACTTGGCCTGCGCCGGTATTGGCCCTAAATGTATGAGCTGCTTAATTTGGGCTTTTTAGAATAAGTGAAGCGTCCCAGCTCAGACCAATCACGGAGGAGCAACCATTGATATGTACAATCGGTCTAAGCTAAGCTAAGCTTAGCTAAGCTAATTGCACTATACCACTAGAGCATGTCAATGAATTGCAAAAGACGCAGCATACTCAGAAAAAACCACTGATCATTTGATGTTTGTTAAAGCTATATTAAGAATGGTGAGAATTGTATTCTTCCTTCGGATGATCGCTTCTGTATGAGATGAATATCGCAGCTGATCGATCGCGTTCGCCATTGATTGCGATTGTCCGACGATATTAAGCTTGGTGAGATCTTTCCGTTTTTTCCGAATTCATACACTATATTGCTGTATTAAATTATTTCTTTATTTACCATTGACACCATCCTTTCATCTATTGGAAGCCATTTCAGTTTTGGATGCTTTTTAAGTTGATGATAAGCATCACTTGCAAACTGATGAATTAATGTTGCTATAACTCGAGTTCCTGAGTCTTCAGCAAAGTAATTAGGAAGATCGTTGACATCATAAAAGAAAGTAGTTTGTTTCGCAATTCTGCCACTGACGCTAGTGAGCATATAAAAATGAGCATTTCAGCCATCTCTATCTCGCAATCCCGATAAGATAGAACGGTCAAGTCATCGGTAAATTTGTTAAGCAATTTGTTTGCTTTATAAAAACAAGTAATTTGGTTCGCAATTTTGCCTCTAAGTGGCGCTAGTGAGATTGTAAAAATGAGCATTTTTGAATTGCTCTATCTCGCGCTCCCCATAACATAAAATGTTCAAGCCTTCGGCAAAGTAGTTCAGTGGGTTGTTTGCTTTATAAAGGCAAGCAGTTTGGTGTACAATTCTGCCTTTAGATGACACCAATGAGCATATATAAAAATGAGTATTTAAAACAACTCTTCGGCAAAGTTGTTCAGAAGGTCTTTGGAATCATTTATTAGTTTCAAACAGATGTTTGATCTTTAGTTTATTCCTTCTCAAATATTTGGCAACCTCGATCAAATAGGAGGTTCAAGTCTTCGACAAAATTGATCTGAATTCTCTATAGATTAACGGCTACGCAGACTTAGGCTTAAAAAAAAACGAGTTTTATTATTCACCCGACGTTTCGATACGGGGATAGTGTCTTCCTAAATATTAACGTTTTTGGTCAAATGTTTTGTGCAACTTTAACTGTCTCGTTTTGTGTCGTTTTTGGTACATGACTTCAGAATCACTTAAACAGTTCAACCGTTTTTGTCAATGGTGCCCAAAAAGTGATATCGGACCAATATCACTTGAATTTGAAGTGAATCAGACCCGAACCGCTTCAATATGAAGTTAGACGCACCTAAATCATATGAATTTAAGCTGTTTTAGACCAGCATCTCTCAAATTTTGCCGGGGCCCGTGGCGTAGAGGCTACACGTTTGCTTCATAAGCAGATGGTCATGAGTTCGAACCCAGCCCCTGCATTTTCGTCAGTTGCTCTTTCCCTCTGAGAGCAGCTGACACTGACCCTCTTCTGAGCCCATGGCTCAAATGAACCCGGATACTTGGACATCGGTGAACGGCAACCCATAATGGACCCCCAATCGGACTGGAAACAGGAATAACCAACAGCCACACATCAACATCCTTGTGCTCATCATTCTACCGTGATAGGGTAGAAAGTGAAAGCAGCGCAACGACAACCAATTCGATATAGTACAAATAGAATAGAATACATTTAGGCGCTGTACAAAATGTAAGTACTGCTTCCAATTGGAATCACTCGCGCAGCGCCCTAATGGACAATAGAACTGAAAATTAGGTTAAGTGATAGAGGAATAATATCTCTCAAATTTAAGACTCGCATACAAATTGCTTAAATTTGAAGCAAATGAGACCTGAATCACTTAACCGAAAATCTTTCACACTCGAATCACTTCTTAATGAAGTGAATCAAATCATGACAACTTGAATACGGAGAGATTGAGACCAGAATCAGCTGAATTGGAAATTAATCCATCCATAATAACTTAAATACAGTAGACGTTCGATAACTGCAATATGTTTACGTTTCACTTAGCGAATGAAATTCGATAACTGCAACAGCTGACAGACGCCAAATAATTGTCAGTTGTTGCAGAATGCAGCCAATGTGCATACGAAAAACATCGCACTGCAACAAAAGTGCATGCAAAAAAACATCGCATCGCTCACGGTGTGCTGAAACACGATTATTATCGAAGTTGCATGAACCTAAAATATTTTATCGTTATAAGTTATCCCTAAGCGTGTAGAAAAAGATTCTGGGGAGTAGAAAATCTTTCATCGGGGAAAATTGAAATAAAATAGATTTTAGTATTCTACCATTTTTTCCATATAAAGCTAGTGTTACGCAAAAACAGTTAAGTCAAACTCCTCTTTGAAAGACACCTTTCCAATAATTAATTTGAACATCCATAGAGTGAAACAAATGTAGAACATTTAACAACGAATTATATGTTGTTCAAGACGTTCGTTCTATGTGACCAGCCCACTAGAGTCTGCCACATTTCATATATCAGAATAGCACATAAATTCAATGCCCTCTATGTGAAGGCTCTGCCTCTTATCTCTTGTTGAATTTTACTCAAAACAAACTCTGACAATGACAATACATCGTCCTAAAGCATAGACGTGACTTATGAGTTTTCAGACATTACCCGTAGTTCCTGTCGATGCCAATGGCCCACCTTCCCTTCTAAATGGCAACGCTAGGTTTTTTTGTGATGAAACTTTATAATAATATTTGATTCTGAGTCAACGATACCAGAAGCCTGACCAGCATCAATGTTCTTTTATGTGATGTGATGTGAATTATATTAATGTATACCTAGTTTTGTGAGGCAGCCCTAAAAAGAGAACATAAAATTTTAATAATAAAAAAATTAATGTGTGTCTTGAAATTGCCTGCAATTATCCTTGCTATTTGCGCGTCCTTGTTTTATTTTTATTTACTTCTTCATTGCAACTTCAAAACATGAAATTGTTTTCTGTAATTGTGTTTAAATTTAAATGATTAAATTAATGTTTGACCTGTTATTATCATACAATTGTTGCAAGCATCATTTCTGCCACCTTCGAGCTATAAAATCACACTGGTCAAATTCGATAAACTGGGTATGAAAAAAGGAGTTCTTCATTTGGCTTCAATTCCATCCAACCAGACGCAGTATGTCTGTGAAAATTGGTGACGTCTCTTCACCGTTCACAGTATGGTCCAGCGTTCTGAAAGGCAGTCATCTTGGATCGAAGAAATCCCCAGCTGTATATGAATGACATTAACATTATCCTTAAATGCATGAAACTTTCACGACCTGCAGTTGTATTTCACGATTAAGGAGCGTCCCGATGCAGCTTTTCTGGGCTTTAGGACATTTGGTCGAATGACATTTGGTCGAATGACGTTTGGTCGAATGACATTTGGTCGAAAGTACGTTTGGTCGAAAGGACATTTGGACGAATGGACATTTGGTCGAAATCCATTTTTTGGAAGAAGAAGCATATGACATTTAGTCGAATGGACAATTCGTCGAATGGACATCTGGTCGAAAGGCACTAATCGACGAAAAGAGATTTAATTGAATTTTTTTATAGATTTCGGTATCTGAATTTATTTGTTGCTGAACTTATTTGGTTGAAAGTATGTTTGGTCGAATGGACGTTAAGTCGTATAGCATTTTAATCATGTTAATAATATCAAACATTAAACAGGAAATATTTCATTCAAGGGTTTTTATTATTATGGTAACTTGTTTTGCAATGTAGTTTTCGTTGGCATTGGTGAAGTAGTTGATTTTCCATCGAAGATTTATTCTTATCTTTAATATTGGCACTTCTTTCAAGTTTAATCATTTCATTGCGTTTTTGTGTAGCACATATTGGCTTATCCATCAAAGGTTTCTCCTTCTTTTCAACATATGCTGTTTTTTCAAGTTTCTTATTTGTGCTGGCAGTGTACGTTATGGTTGTGATTTTTTTTATCGATGATTTTTCCTTCTTTTGTACATAGGCTATTCTTTCAAGTTTCGTATTTCTACTGTTTGAATGTTATAGCCGCTGTCTTTTTCTCATGTATTTTTCCTTCTTTAAAACATAGGCTATTCTTATACGTTTATTAACCCTCCTAGGATGTTAGTTTATTCGCCCCACGATGGCGTAATGCGCGTTCAGCGTGCCTGTTAGGGTCATACTGACCCCAACATCGTTTTCCTGTACACTGTACCAACTGTTGTAAGTTTCAGAAGAAATTTTTCTTTTTGAACACAATCTGTTCTTCATAAGCTGATGCCTTTTTTTTTGTAGATATTTTTCCTTCTTTCAAACATAGGCTGCTCTTTCAAGGTTACTAATTTCCCAGCGTCATGTACCAACTGCTGATTTTTTTCATCAGTGGTTTTACCTTCTGGGGATTTATTCAAGTTTCCTGATTTTACTATGTTCGTATGTTGCAGCTGAAGGTTTTTCATCTGATATTTGTTCCTTCTTTTAAACTAAGGCTGTTCTTTCATGTACTGTTGCACTTGAACTGAACAGGAGTCGAAAATAATATAAATGCTTCCAATGTTTTGATTGAAACGCAGTAGTAATTTAACTTGCGTGTCAAAGCTTACTGCTCAAGAACGTCCGTTCAGATACCGATTCAGCTCCGAACTCATATGTGCTCACTCTATTGGTATGTTATGTGAATAAACTGGTCCGGACACCCGGAGTTTCAGAAAATCCGTAAATATTTATAAATAAACATTGTGGGGTTGAGAGGGGTTGAGGTGTAAGAAAGTGTGATTGATGGCCATGACTTGTTGAGATTTTTTCTCTGGAATAGCCCACCAATGGACTGATGACAAGACTGATTGGACAAGACTATTGGTTTATGATCTTTGATGGTTATTGTAGCTGACATGCCGAATATGTTCCTGAAAATCCGCATTTTCCGAAAACCATGGTAATCAAACCGGATATGCTCCCAATAAAAGATAAGTTTCTGAATCGAATCCCAAGATTATTCAAATCTTTGAAAAAAATGGCGGATATATAACCATTTCAGTTTTGAGGATACCAGGGTATCATGCAGGCATTTTCGCTCGCGTTTCAACTTCCAACTGAAGAATTTTCAAATATTTCTGATCGCAGCATGCCGAGTTTAAACTTGGACGCGTTTAAATGCGTCACTTTTTTCATGTTATCCTGTTATGGTAGTATCAATCTGCAAGCAAGTATCATCACTCGGACATTCTCATAGGTACTGCTGATTTGCATTGCTCTAGCAGCGCATGCTATAAGCCGCAGAGGTTGGCAACGAAATGAAAGTTTTCCAATGACAGGTTCAACGAAAGTTTTTTCCGCTGATCTGCTAACGTCTGCGTAGCCTCATTAACGTCAGTATTCTGCAGTTCACGAGCCAGGTGCGCAAGACGTGTGGGTTGAATTAAAGTTCTCACGTTCCAAGATTTGATTTTCTAATCGTTATCCTTAAATCGTTGCCTGGTCTGTTGCTGTTAAATCAATCCGTTTTCTCTAGTTTCGCTTTTTCTGGTAGGTGACGGTTTAAAGCAGGCTTCCTTACCGGGGCTGCTCTGCCTACATGGCGCTCAAGGGGCTACCACTTTGGGTACGCTCCTCTTTATTGAGTATTCGGAACGTACCAAGCTGAAGTTGGAAATACAACAGTGCGCGGACTGCACTACCTGCTAAGCACATAACTCTTATCTAGCGGTTTTTGTCATCGACTGGTCTAGTGTCTGTTCATCCATTAGTGCCTTTCGATCAGATGTCAATTCGACGAATTGTCCGTTCGACTAAATGTCACATGTTTCCTACTCCATAATATAGGTTTCGACCAAATGTCCATTCGACCAAACGTCCGTTCGACCAAATGTACTTTCGACCAAATGTCATTCGACCAAACGTCATTCGACCAAATGTCTTTCGACGAAATGTCATAGATCCGCTTTTGCTGCATGGTACTCGTCAAATCGGATATCACTAAATATATCGAAATGCTCTGTCATATCATTCGGCCGCAAAAAGTCCATTTTCTACTTGACTACGCTTTGGGAGGTGTTAAATTAAAGCGCTACAGTCAAAGATCTCGGAGTTCTGTTTGACACAAAACTGCCATTCGGTTTTGGTTTCGCCTCGCCCTCGCCAAGAAATTTAAGGTCATCTACAGCTTGAAGTCGCTATATTGCTCAATAGTGCGCCCCATCTTGGAATACTCGGTTGGTGTTTGGACTTCTTATTACAACATTGAAATTCTCTTATCTTATTCAAGGAAACATTGATTGCCCAGCACATCAACACACGCCAACGTAGTCTTAGATCTCATCCGTTCCTAAATCTTCGATCAGCAAACACCAATTACAGCATGAATTACAGCCTACATGAGCCAATTCGTGGTATTTCTTGTTTGTTCAGTATTTGTTATTTTGAATTTTTTGTGCTGAAACACGATTGTTATCGAGCTTGCATTGAATATATCACGTCTATACTTAAGGATGATGCATTAACAGTTTGTTGTAAGTGAAATTATAAAAGAGATAAGAGGCAGAATCTTCACATATAGGGAATTGTTTTTTTGCTATCAGTATTAACGAGATTTTTAGCCCTAGGCTAGTTCATCTCGGGACCCACGTTTAACTTCCCTTCCGAAGGAAGAACCCACATTTTTATGTGAGTTTATCCGGAGTGGGATTCGATTTCTGGTCCTCGGCGTGATAGTCAGGTGATTTAAACACCACACCAGGTCCGCTCCCTGGGCATTGAATTTATGCGCTATTCATATATCTGATACATATATGGATTTTGGCAGACTCTAGTGGGCTGGTCACATAGAACGAACGTCTCAAATAACTTGTAATTCGTTGTAAAATGTTTAACTTTTATTTTACTCTATGGATGTTCAAATTAATTATTGGAAAGGTGTCTTTCAAAGAGGAGTTTGACTTAACTGTTTTTGCGTAACACTAGCTTTATATGGAAAAAATGGTAGAATACTAAAATCCATTTTATTTCAATTTTCCCCGATGAAAGATTTTCTACTCCCCAGAATCTTTTTCTACACGCTTAGGGCTAACTTATAACGATAAAATATTTTAGGTTCATGCAACTTCGATAATAATCGTGGTTCAGCACACCGTGGTCTATCAATGAATGAGCTTACTTCCGTGATCTTAGGGAAAAGTTTTAGCCTGTAATGAGTTATCTAGGCTTTGAGAAAACTAGTTTTTATATTCTCGAAAGTGTCGATATAATCTTACCCATCTCTAATTGTGTGTATGTCGGGTTTTTATCTAATTCCCGTCATACTACGCACCGACCAATAATGATCGAGTTTATTCTTGCACCCCGCCCAATGGCTTGTTTAGTTTCAATGACTTATTTATAAATTGGCGTCCATATCATGTAAAAAAGTATTGTTAAATAACTACCATTTCCTTAAAATAATAAGATTGAATAATTGTCCCTCGGATTCTATTTCCATCTAGTCCACGTCTATTTTGGAAACAACATAAATTTAATTCCCGTCATACCTTCTACATGACACTATGGTACATAGGAGGGTCAAAAATTAGGATTAGTACTATTTAGCAGAAAGCTTTTAAGCTGAGATAGACGTATCTTTAGAATAACAAAAATATTTCAGTTTTTATTTTTGCCTCCAGATCATAACACGCCATCACAGTACAGCGAAAAAATCTTTCTCTGTGGTTGTGAAAAACGATGTTACGAATGCTGAAAATCCACGAACACATTTCCCTGCATCAACCGAGGGGGTCTCCAATTAGCATAATGGTTAAGGCTATGGATCGCCAATCCGGAGACGGCAGATTCGATTCCCGTTCTGGTTGGGACAATTTTCTCGACTCCGTGGGCATAGTGTATCATTGTCCTTGCCTAACAATATACACATTCATGCAATGGCAGGCAAAGAAAGCCCTTCAAGTAATAACTGTGAAAGTGCTCAAAAAACACTAAGTTGAAGAGAGGCTGGCCATAGCCAAGTTTCAGGGAGAACGTCGAGCCATAAAGAAGAAGAAGACCCCTGAAACGAAGACAACTGTTTGTTTACAAACGGTTGCCTTCGGCATACGCAAAACTGTAAAAATTGTGAGGTCGTAAGTGGAGTGGAATTAAAACGAGAAATTTTGCGTAATTATCCGACATTCAGTGCTTTAGGGGCTTTTTGTTTCCATCTAATAAGTCATTGGCAAAGATTTATTGGAATATCTTCAATTGTAGGCTATTTTCCATCTGATATGACGGGAATTAGCGCATGTGACGAAGTGAATGTCTACCCTACGGAGACAGATAGTGAAAATTGTCCTGCCGCTTCTTCCGAGAAGATGTGCGTATTCACCGCATCCCAGAACGAGCACAGATGCCACCAAGGAGATAGAACGAAAGGGAAATTGGGGCTTGATTGGTTTTGATCGGTCGACGACAGCGACGACGATGGTGGAGTAGAGGGTGACCTTTTTGAGAGCGAGACCAAGCTACCCAAACCCCGTGAACTTCAGTCTCTCCCTGCAGTCGCAATCGTCCGTCGGCTGTGCTGTGATGGCAGTTGTTGGTTGGGCTGGAACCGGAGACGGAGGCGGAGATTGGGCTTGAATGAGGAAATATGTGTTTTGGCGTTTTTTGATTTGGGTTCGGTTTAAAGAAGAGGAGACAGTGTTTCTTCTGTCTAACTATACATAGAAGGGAAGAACAGGAATGTGTTCGGCATATGTTTGAAAAAGTGGTTGGGAATGTGACATAGTTTTCAATGTTTCAATTGGTGGCTTGCTGGATCTTAGTTATACTCCATAAGACTTAAGTTATGATTACAGTGCCACAAATATAATTCAGGATATTTATCCTAAAGTGAGAGCATGAATACGAATATTGAAATTCGTTGCAAATATCAACAACATTTCAATCATAATATTGACTTAAAATTTCACAAATATTTTATCCACAGTTTCACCAAATACTCTTTAAGAAAATTCATCAAAACTTCTTCCAAAAACTTGTCAATAATTTCTTTGAAAAATCGCAGAAATACATATCTCTCTATCGCGCCCAGCAAACAATCCAGTTACTAGTTCTCCTCCAGCCAAGCCAGCTAGTTGAGGAATGCTGAGTGCGGTTTCTTCGCAGATTCGCAGAACCCGCGAACACAATCGACTACCTCAGAAAGCAGTAGATAGGTACCGCCACCGCCCTCCGGGAAAGCAAATCGTGCAAATTTTCTTCGGAATGCCGAGTCCGGAGCTCAGCTCATTCGGCATTAAATTGCTTCATATAATTTGATTAGTGCACTCCCCTCTCTTAGCTTGCAATGTGATGGTACCAAATATCAGATCATCCGACGGTCAGTTTTGGCTCAGGAGGGACATCAATTCGGAAGACGACGTCGGAACACTGCTGCTCAGGGCGCCCTTTTCTGTATTCGGTGTTCTGTTGGGCGACAATAAAGTGTGTCCGATGATGGTGGGTAGGTCATGTGGGAAGTTGGGATCAAATGTGCAGCAGTCTGAAGGCTTAAGTCTTAACACTCGTCTTTTTTGAAGCAAGATTTCTTGGCAGCATACCCGTAGAAAGAACCTCTGCTCAATTCCAAAATTACTATAAGTGACGCATTTCATAACTGAATCCCTCCAACTCGCTAAACACGTGAAAAAGAGGCACGCCATGGGTGGTTAACTATTACTGCTGCCAGAACACCAGCGACAGTGAGGGAGCGGCGCCTACAGGCAGGGCCTACAATGAAAACGGCGAATCCCTTCGCCAAGCTGCCCCGACACACCATCTACAGGCAACAAACAGATTGCTGAACTTGAGTGGAACTTGAGCAGAACGGCGTGGCGCGCGCGAACGACGACAAAGACTGACTGGATGGATGGTGGAGAATAAAGCAACGATACAACGATACACACCGCAGTCCCAGCCGGAGTTTCGGAAATTGGGTCAAACCGTGCCGATCGGCGGCGGCCTCCCCCGCATATTTGTAAAGCAGCGGTGGAGAGAGAAAGCCCCCGAATCAGTCTGGCAAGAAGCAGAATGGCCTTTGTTTGTGTGCAGGCGTATGGATCGAAAATTTATAGTTAAAACTTTTTATGTTTTTTTTAATCGGGATGCAGCCGGTCGTGGAGGCATGACGACGCCGCGCACCAGAAAGGCTTTTTTGTCTAGTGACGTTTTTTGCTAACTCCAGCTGATTTTAAATCGATCCAGCTGATATCTTAAGAGATCTTAATTGACAATATTTATGCTAACTTATTTTGAAGAAAGTTTTATTGAGGCACGGTAAAGGCTGGGTATTCGCGCAATACAGATCCCATTGAGATCACTAGCCTCTGCCCAGCAACTCCTATCCTTACCTCCGCGTGACTGCCAGCAACCTTAGGGAAGATCGGGTAACCAATTCCGGTTGGAACTTTGGTAGCAGGCTGACAGGGAACGGGGGTTTGTTTCTGCAAACCTGAGCGTCTGTTCACCAGGAGGAGCGGCTCCCAAAAGCCCCATGTTAGGGGCGGCTCATCAACGTCCGAGTGCCAGGGAAGGACTCTAACCTACACTCTGCACTATGGTCCTCCGGAAAGTAGGGAGTTTGTATCAGGCCCTGCGAGCCAGCCGTAAAAAAAAAACATAGTAACGGGAAATCAGCAACAGATACGAACCAAGACCAACGGCAACGACCCTAGCGAAGAAAAAGGACCTGCGATTGGAAACTCAGTACGTGGAAATACCGATCTCTCAACTTCATTGGGAGCACCCGCATACTCGCCGGTCTACTGAAGGAACTCGGATACGGCATCGTAGCGCTGCAGGCGGTGTGTTGGACAGGATCTATGGTGCAAACGTTTAGAGGTAATCTACCATCTACCAGAGTTGCGGCACCACACGTGATGGGCGACAGGCAGAGGCACGCGATCGGTTGGTGGGGCCGATCAAGGGCCGATTCTTCAACTTCAGCATAATAAACGTGCACGGCCCACACTCCGGAAGCACTGATGATGACAAGGTCTGTAGGACGCATTTTACGCGCAGCTCGAACGCGAGTACGATCGCTGCTCAAGCCACGACGTCAAGATCATCATAGGAGATTTAAACGCTCAGGTAGGCCCGGAGGAGGAATTCAGACCGACGATTGGTAAGTTGAGCGCCCACCAGCAGACGAACGAAAACGGCCTACGACTCATTGATTTCGCCGCCTCCAAAAATATGGCCATACGTACCACCTTTTTCCAACACAGCCTCCCTTATCGTTACACCTAAAGATCACCACAGCAGACGAAATCTCAAATCGATCACGTTCTGATTGACGGACGGCACTTCTCCGACATTATCGATGTCAGGAACTATCGTGGCGCTAATATCGACTCTGATCACTACCTGGTGATGGTTAAACTGCGCCCAAAACTCTCCGTTATTAACAATGTACATTACCGGCGGCCGCCCCGGTACGATCTAGAGCGACTGAAGCAACCGGATGTCGCCTCAGCATACGCGCAGAATCTCGAGGCCGCGTTGCCAGACGAGGGCGAGCTCGATGAGACCCCTCTAGAGGACTGCTGGAGTACAGTGAAAGCAGCCATCAACGACGCAGCCGAGAGCACCAACGGATACGTGGAACGAAATTGACGGAACAAATGGTTCGACGAAGAGTGCAGAACGGTTTTGCAGGAGAATAACGCAGCGAGGGTGATAATGCTGCAGCAAGGGACCCGACAGAACGTTGAACGTTATAAACAGAAGCGGAAACAGCAGACCCGCCTCTTTCGGGGAAAAAAGCGCTGCCTGGAAGAAGCGGAGTGCGAAGAAATGGAACTGCTGTGCCGTTTCCAAGAAACACGGAAGTTCTATCAGAAGCTCAACGCATCCCGCAACGGCTTCGTGCCGCGAGCCGAAAAATGCAAGGATAAAGACATAGGCCTCTTGACGGACGCACGTGAGGTGATTGAAAGGTCAAAGGTGGAAGCAGCACTTCGATCAGCACCTGAATGGCGTGGAAAACGTAGGCACTGGAGACCACGGCAACAGAGGAAACGAAGACGCCAGTGCAGAGGAGGACAGAAATGAACCAACTCCCACGCTGAGGGAAGTTAAGGATGCCATTCACCAGTTCAAAACCAACAAAGAAGCTGGAAATGATGGTATCGCAGCTGAACTCATTAAGATGGGCCCAGAAAAGTTGGCCACCTGTCTGCATCGGCTGCTAGTCAGGTTCTGGGAAACCGAACAGCTACCGGAGGAGTGGAAGGAAGGGATAATCTGCCCCATTCACAGGAAAGGTGACCATTTGGGATGTGAGAACTTCAGGGCGATCACTATTTGTAATGCTGCCTACAAAGTCATCGTCCGTCGTCTGTCACCTAAAACGAATGAGTTCATGGGAAGTTATCAAGCCGGCTTCATCGACGGCCGGTCGACAACGGACCAGATCTTTACCGTACGGCAAATCCTCCAGAAATGCCGTGAATACCAGGTCCCAACGCATCACCTGTTCTTCGACTTCAAAGCGGCATACGACAGTATCGACCGTGCAGAGCTATGGTGAATCATGGACGAAAACGGCTTTCCTGGGAAGCTGACTAGACTGATTAAAGCAACGATGGACGGTGTGCAAAAATGCGTAAGGGTTTCTGGTGATCTATCCAGTTCGTTCGAATCTGGAAGGTGTGATGCGACGAGCCGGGCTCAACAGCCGGGGAACGATTTTGTCAAAATCCGGTCAATTTGTGTGCTTTGCGGACGAGTTGGACATTATCGCCAGAACATTTGGAACGGTGGCAGAGCTGTACACCCACCTGAAACACGAAGCAGCAAAAATCGGACTGGCGGTGAATGCCTCGAAAACAAAGTACATGCTGGTAGGCGGAACCGAACACGACCGGATCCGTCTGGGTAGTAATGTTACGATAGACGGGGAAACTTTCGAGGTGGTGGAGGAATTCGTCTACCTCGGATCCTTGCTGACGGCTGACAACAACGTGAGCCGTGAAATTCGGAGGCGCATCATCAGCGGAAGTCGGGCCTACTGCGGGCTCCAGATGAAACTGTGGTCGGAAAAGATTCACCCACGCACCAAATGCACCATGTACAAAACGCCATTATAAGGTGGTCCTTACACGAGACATGGACCATGCTCGAGGAGGACCTGCAAGCACTTGGAGTTTTCGAGCGACGCGTGCTAAGGACGATCTTCGGCGGGGTGCAGGAGAACGGTGTGTGGCGGAGAAGGATGAACCACGAGCTCGCTGCACTTTACGGCGAACCCAGCATCCAGAAGGTGGCCAAAGCCGGAAGGATACGTTGGGCAGGGCATGTTGCAAGAATGCCGGACAACAACCCTACAAAGCTGGTGTTTGCAACGGATCCGGTTGGCACAAGAAGGCGTGGAGCGCAGAGAGCACGATGGGCGGACCAGGTGGAGCGTGACTTGGCGAGCATTGGGCGCGACCGAGGATGGAGAGCGGCAGCCACAAACCGAGTATTGTAGCGTACTATTGTTGATTATGCCTTGTCTTAATGATGTTGAACAAATAAATGTATGTATGTATGTATGTATGCGTAGGTCTTCAGCATACGCCTAAACTTGTGACGTAGTTGGGGGGAAAGGCCTCTCAAAACTTATAAAATACTATAAAAGTCGATGCTGTTCATCCAAATCAGACATACGTGGAAAGTAGTGCATTTTTCCGAAAAAAAAACAATGTTGCATTTTGTTCAATTTTGAAAAACTTAAGCTTAAGAAACTCTTGTTCAGCTAATTAGGTTCCTTGGGCACCCAGTGACCCAAAGGTGAAATTTGGTGTGTTAATTTGATGGAGACACATGGTAAATTCCTCACTATCTTACATAGGAATACTACATGTTCACGTTCACACTATCGCGAATCACTATACTCCAATGCACGGTGACGGTATGGCAAATTCGTTCTCTTTCTCTCCACCAGAAAATTAGAAAACAACAGGGCCTACACCTGTCAAATTTGACAGCTACTGGTCCTGTTGTTTTCAAAGTTTCATAAGAAGCGAAAGAGAGAGACTTTTGCCGTGAGGTGCTCTATATTCGAACTGGGAGAATGGGATTATCTACGAAAATCTGAAACACGTAAGGCTGTAATTACAGAAGGCTAGATTTAAAAGACTTTATCTCGAAAGGCTAAAAATATCAAAAGGCTGAAATGAAATAAGACTGAAACAGTGATTCGATAGAGGTTGGCGCTATTTTTATTCCATTTCAGCTTTTTATATGTTCAGCCTTTCGAGATACAGCCTTCTTTATGATTATCCTTATATGTTCCAGCCCTTCGTTGGGTACCCAATTTCATAGGCTTGATAAATAATAGGCATCTATGCAAAATACGAGCAGAGCATTGTAGGAGATAGATTAATTTTCATGTAACCTAGTGTGCTTTTAGAATTTGTCATTTTTTGGTAACGTTCACCTTTTGCATTTAAACTATTATTATTTTTTCAATAATAGAATTTCATATCGTATGTTCATAAACATCTACGGATTCTTGGTTTTCTTCACATTACGTAACCTGTTCATACCGTCGCTATTCTTTTCCTTGGCGTAACAAGCAAAGCCTACTTCTCAGCTTAGTGTTCTATGAGCACTTCCACAGTTATTAACTGAGAGCATCCTCTGCCAATGACCATTTTGCATCTGTATATCGTGTACTGGCCACGAAGATAAATACTGTATGCCCTAGGTAGGAACTAGGAAGTCAAGGAAATTTCCTTTACGAGAAGTTCCTGAATCGGTCGGGAATCGAACCCGTCTCCCTCAGCATGGTTATGCTGAATACCCAACCCACGCTTCTACAGCTGTGGCTATATGGGCCCTCGGCTCATTAGGGTGGGGCGGGGCAAGATGGGTCGCGGGGCAAGATGGGTCAGTGCCATTTTTGGGCGCATTACTCATGTTTTGTTTAGATTAATAATTTTGTTAGATGGCCAGCATGAATATACAAAAGTTTGGGGCATTGATTGAACAATTATTCACTCTCATTGGAAATAAAAAATAAAATGGTTTTTAGCCATTTTTCTTATGCGATACATTCCATATAATCTCCATATAAACGGCCGCGGGGCAAGATGGGTCACCTTCAATTTTGAACGTATTTTTGGAGCATTCAAAAGTTATTTATTTTTTATTACAAGACTATCTCATAAATGACTTCAATCAAGCGGAATGAACACTCAAAATTATAACATAAAATTATGATATTTTTTTAGTGAAAACATCGATTTTCAAGACGCCTTAGGACCACTCAAATCGTAAAGTTTTTTATATTCCACATAAATCTATAAAATGTTTACTAGTAGCTCTTGTTTATTCAGTATGGATATGGAGCATATATGAATGCGAAACAAATCTTATATTTTGACGTTTTTCGTTGAGAAAATGTGAATTACTTAAAAGGTGACCCATCTTGCCCCGCACTTTTTTCACGGTGCAAAATTGATCACTTTTTAAAACTGCTCGTTTAACATCATATTTTGTATTTAATGAACTTTTTATCGACTTTTAGCATAGCTAACTAGTGTATTAAAGAGTAGCGGACGAATACAAACCAATACGATTTGTATTTACAAAGTTATGGTGATCCATCCTTATGCGACCCATCTTGCCCCGCCCCACCCTACATTCACATATTGGTTGTAACAACAGTAAATGAGCAGAGCATGGAAAGAAACACCCACTCAGATTGCTCCAAATCTATCAAGATGAAAACCGATATCGCTATTTATTACCTTTCTCCGGTGCATTTCGCACACAGCAGTCTCTCAGCTCAGCCTCGCTTGGCTCTCGTAGAATGGTGTGGTGTGGTGATCTCCGACCCGGTGGCGGCACCGTCCGGTCCATCCCATCCCAGCCCAGCAGCAGACGGACGCATCAAGTGGCGACCGACTGACTTTCGCTTGTTCGGACCCGACAGGAACTGCGCGTTGCTACGACGATGATGGCCGAAATGGATAAAAAACGGAAAACCGTGTGGCGCGTCGCGGTGGTGCTCGGCGTCGCATAACGACCCACAAAACTTTCGCTTCGATCTCCTTTTCCTTTGTGCCAGCCAGTCATGCAGGCCAGTCAAACGATGTCATGATGGTGCGGTTGACACTGAATTTCGTTAGCTTTTAGTTCTTCTCTCTCTGGTGTGGTGTTTCTTCGCGTGGTCTCGACGATGTGCGTCTCTTGTCTCTTTGTGCTCGCTTGCGTTGTTGATTGTTGTCGTCGTCGCATCGCACAGGCACCAGTCACCGGTTGCGTGCTCCAGTCCTCCTCCACACGATGATGACGCGATGCGATGGTGGGATGGATGGTAGTAAGCAACTCCAGACACACAGCTGCTGCCGAGCGCCGATGCTCCATAACCAAACCATCCCATCGCATTGGGGTCTTTTTTCGTCTTTTCCGAACAAAGGAAAATAAAATCCACAAACGGAACGTTCGCTGGTTTGGTGTGAGTGCCCCAATAAAAATGTTGCGTGTAAACATTGTACATTTTGTTCTTTAATAAAAATTTATCGGGGTCTATACAACAAATTGATCTCAAAGCTGTGCTTACGACAATTTAGTTTAGAAGGGTTTAGAATTTCGAAAGCTCAAAATTTCAACTAAGTAAATTGAAATATTTTGATGCAAAACACTGAAATAATATTAAGTGGAAATACGATTAGTTTTTCTAAAAATTAAACCATTTTGGGAGAACCATGTTCGCAATACAATGTAAACGAAAACGGTGGAACAATCAAATTGAGCAATGAGCATGTAGGGGGATTAGGGGCATAATGGACACCCGGGGCGAAATGGACACCCCTGTTTTTGCAGAAACCATTGACTTTTATGTAAAACTTTTAATGCATAAGTGTAAAGGAACAAGTCATTGTTCTATTTTTCAAAAGTACAATTTATATTCCTTCAAAATAACCAAAATATCATTGAAATTGAAATATGTTTTTCATATGGTGGATTTCTTATAATTTCGAAGCAGCAGCAAATAAGGTATTACGAGTGTTTGAGTGTGTCCACCATTAGCTTTTCTGCATGTATACGCAGATTTAGTAATGGTTGAAGCATTTTGTATTTGATCAGAATTTACTCAAAATAGAAATTTCAATGTTGTAGTCGATTCGGGGCGAAATGAACACTGGCGGTTATGAATGGATGTACGCGCGTTGCATACTGTTAGGCGTTTTAGAAAGTTTGGAAATAATCAATCCGATTGGCCGATGCAAATATTTAATTTGTTTTATGTCACCCCCCCCCCCCCCCTTCAAAAATCCCAAAATATTGAAGGGGCGAAAAAAAAAACATGGCGTCCCACGACTTCATTTTCAATAGAAAAAATGTTCACAAGCAACTATTTTTCAATAGTTGAAAAATATTTTTTCAATAGTTGGTTAAATTTTAAATTTTTGAATAGTTATTTTTGTTTGTTCCTTATTTATTTTTTCCCCCTCCTCGTACCCGATGGGAGGTCTCGGACATAAAAGAAAAATAATATTTGCATCGGCCATTTTAGCCTAAAGATTAATTAACTTTGAAGTTATGCAAACTCGTCTAAGATGGAGTATTATATCTGTGGTATTGATCTCCGTAGGCATATTACTTAACTGGTCGATGCTATCAAAGATACAGCATAAACATGTAGGGGTGTCCTTTATGCCCCGATCCTTTCCTGCCAACCCCAAAAAAACACACGCTTTTCAATTCATTATTTCTTCACAATAATGACATTCTACCTGCTGTAAATGATTGAAATACGTAGGAAACAAGTTAAAGTTGTAAGCCAACTGTGAATATGTTAAATTTTTGTCTGTTATACAGGCCTATCATACTCATTTGTTTAGGGTGTCCATTATGCCCATAATCCCCCTACCTACGATACTCCTTGTTTCAAAGAGCTAACAATATTGATTTCTGGCGTATCTGATCGACTCTTTATCGATTTTCTCTTTGGATTAATCCGAGAGATTTTTTCTTGGTGTAATCTGGTGGAGTACAACTAGGACTAGCACCCTAAATAACAACAAGCAAGGATGGGAACACTCACTTGCAAAGAGTTACATTCACTTTCCGTTTTCTCAGCTCAGAAGCTTGCCATCAAGAAACGCTGTATGGACGTTTTTTGCCTAGTGGTTTTGTCTAGAAGTTTTCCGAATAGAGTAGGGGTCGCACACGCATACCGAAGTCGTGAGGGAGCAGCGAAGGCAACTCTCCACCAGGTGAATGTAAATTACACTCACCTCGTGGAGAGTCCCTTTTACGACTTTAGTTACGTCCGTATGATACTGAGCGCAAGATTTAACATATCACACATTAATACAAACACATCGTAAAACAATATTTACGTCGAAATCTTGTGCGCATAATGCCACTAAACCACTGAGGAACAAAGGAAAGCCAAACGACATACAATTTACAGTCAAAGAGAATATGCTTCTCAAAGTCGAGTCGAGTCAAGTACGAGACACTGAAGATGACTTTAAATGGACTTGGGGGGTTCTTTCGGCCTTGCAGTCTTCGGTGTGTAATCAAAACGACATACATATGTGCTCTATACCCGACGTTTCAATGGTCTATGCCATCTTTCTCAAGGTTCTGTTCGAAATTGGATATTGTACATATTAAATTAGAAAGGAAAAATGACAAAGGTGAATACAAAACTTAGAGAAAAATCGTTCTTCGTCTAGTGGAGTGGAATGCATAGAGAACATATGTCGTTTTGATTGCACACCAAAGACTGCAAGACCGAAAGAATCCATTTGAAGTCATCTTTATTGTCTGCACTCTAGGAGGTAGTCATCTGGATAACAGTGAAACCATTTTCAATTACGGTTTTGTTATTTAGAACTGGAAAACTGCTTTTTGATGACTGAATGATGGTTATTTGAGCCTTAAAGTTGTGGTCGAAATGTCGAAATACGTATTTGACTTCAGTCTGAGCCGTTTCGTCTTCTACGGCGCCCTTGACAAGCAGCCCAATTTGCGCCCCAGATCATATAAGGGGCTACGTACCTTGCGGGGATAAAAAATCGAACTCATTTTATTGCATGCTCTGAAACTATGCTAGCTAGATAATACACATTTAACACACCTGTCATTGCTTTTGCCAGACCCAAAACATCTCTGATTGCAGGCAGAGCCGTAGCTTGATCTTCTTGGTTTTGTTTAGACATATTCACGTGAAAACTAGTACATTGAGGTGAAAAAAGTAGAACATTTTCCAATTTTGAAGAGCTCACCCCTCCCTCCTTCAACTACGTCACAAGTTGGCGCCTATGATTATAAGTAAGAAATCTATGTGACGCAGGGGTTTACATCAAGCCAAAACATTCATCCGATGATGTCTGCAGTTATTCCTCTTGGGATTCCTCTAGAATTCATTCGGGAATTGACCCAGGAGTTCCTGATTGAGTTCCTCATGAAATACCTTACGTGATTTTTCCTGGACTTCTTTAAGGAGATTTATTTATGGATGATTATATCTTCTATTATTTCTCCTAAGTTTTTACTAACCTATGATTTTTGTAGAAACGCCTGCCGTAATTGCTCCAGAAGTTCTTGAAATATTTCCCCCAGGAACTTCCCCTGCGGTTTCTTAAGGGATTTCTGTAGGATTTCCCAAAGAGATTTGATTTTCAAGTTTCATTCTGTACAAGATTTTTCCAAGGTTTAATCTGGCGTTCCTCTTGAAATTTCTTCTAGGATGAAGTCACTTCTGCAAGGATTCCCCCAAAAAGCTTCAATATTTCTACTATTCCTGCTCGAAGAGTCCCAAGTAACATAGGGTATGTGTGCCATCAGTAATCTTATGCTCCCATTTTCATCCTATTCGAAAACAAGCGATTACGGCACCGATTGACTCCGTTCTTTTTGTTTTCATGGGTGCTCACTTCTAACAAAAAATACAAAAATAAGAAACAAAACAAACAACGCTTCAATCCTTTGTTTTTCGTGGGATGAAAATGGGAGCCACATGCTTAATAAGGGAACCAATACCCTATTTGTCACAGAAGAATCAAGGCTGCGCACGTTTTTGTTAGGCAGGAGTCACTATGACATACTTCAAACAAATTAATTCTTACTTGCTAGAAGTAAATCGCAGTGATTTCTGCGGCATAACGACCTGCGCCGTTGTGACTCTTCTATGATAAGTGTGTTACTTGTCAAGATTCACCCAGGTATTATTGCTGGAACTCATCCAGCACAATTTGATGGAATTTCCACAAGATTTTCTCGTCAGATTCCGCTAGAAAAATTCCTGTGATTTCCGTTTCAGATACAAAGGTAATTCTTTCAAAAAATATTGAAAGGATTTCTCCAAGAATAATAGATGGAATTCCACAAGAAATTTCTTTAAAGATTACTCCAGATATTCCTGATTTGATTTTTTCAGGAATCCCTGCTTGAGTATTTCTAGGATTTTTTCCTGGGATGCCTCCAGGATTTTTTTCATAATTCCTTCAGGAATTCTACCTGAGTTTTTTCTATGGATTCTCACTGTGTCCCCTATTGAAATTCCGACTAGGATTTCTCCAGTGCTACTATTTCTCCAGAAGATACTGCTAAGATTTCTACAGCAGTTTCTTATGTAATTATTCATTCCATTACTCCAGCTGGGTTTATTGCAGTAGACATTTCTCCGGGGATAAAGCACGGATTTTTTTTCAGGCATTCCTCAAGGAGTTCCACCATTTATTCAGGAATGTCTTTAGAAATTCATTCAAGAGTTCTTCTGAGGATTTCTTCGCGGATTTGTCCAGTGATTTCTTAAGAAGTTTCTCCAGGGATATATCAGAGAACTACTCCAGTGATTTTCTGCAAAATTTACTCTAAAACAAAGCGGACTGTACTGTTACTAGCGTTCTTAGAACCAGTATCACATGAAATCGAATTCGCTTCCAATGGTATCTACTGTCATCCTACTTGGAGTTTAAAGGCTATGTTCCAGTAGGGATCTAATATCAAGAATGAGTAGAAGATGTAATGGTTGTTCTGAAAAGAGCTAAATAACATTTCTTATCAACTGTGACACCAAAAACACTTATAAAACTTTAAAACTGGTCGTATAATGCATAACTGGAGGCTTGCTTCCAGGAGGGGTGTAATATCATATAGAATATTCTGTAAATCACGATAATTATTTAAATAGTAAAAATTTGGAACCAAAAAAAGTTACGTTATATCGAGGTTACGTTATACCGTATTACCCTGCTAATACGACACCGACTGTTGTCGAATAACCGGGGTAAACTTTTAATTCGACAAAGTGGTCACCCTACACCACCATGCTCATTGAAATTTGGCAACTCTATTTTTGTTTTTGTTTTGATTTTCGGATTTGTTATGGAACATAATTTCAATAGATATTGCGGTAGTGCGACTGAAAAACTCGTTTTTTCTACAATTGTTGCCAGCCTCAGCTCATTCCGGTTGGTCTCCAGGCGGTTTTGGTGTTGAATAGCACCAACTCAGAACTTCCGGAATAAGCGGCTGCAAGAGGAGCTGCTGCTGGTGCGAGTATAAGCGCAATATCAAACTGTTTTGCATTTACAGTGTACATCGCTATGACATTTGATCACTTTTTAATTCGGCATATGTCGAATAAGCGGGGTACGAATTAAAAAGTGTCGTATTAAAACGTGTCCAACCAGCGGGGTAAGACGGTATGGAGGTAGCTTGTATTACAATCGAAGATGTTTATAGAGAAAAATGTGAAAAATACTTGCTTTCGAAACACATAGTTTATCATATTAACTAGAGATGGGCAATCAGATCCGGACCCGTTGAAAAGATCCGGATCCGTGCAGTGAGTGAGCGAACCGTGGTTCTTTTCCAAAGAGAGCCGGATCACCCGTCCGCGTGCCTCTGCACCCTAAAACGAAAGTACCCAGCGAATGAGTAACTTGCGAAAAGACAAAGGATTTTTCACTCATATTTGCGTACGACTGGATCAGCACAAAAAATGTGCTGATCCGGTGTTACACAAATTTGCATGAATTTTCACACAAGTTTGCATGAAATCTTTTGTCTTTTCGATCGCTGCGTGAAAGTTACTCCTTGGTCTGTGTACATCGATCTTTCCGTGTGTACGAAAGATCCGAGAAAAGAACCGTTCGCTCCTCTTTGCATTGCTCTCTGGATTACTTGCAGCTCATTCTCTCAGACACACGCAGAACTCGATGTACACAGCGCAACGAGTAACTTTCACGCAGCGACCGAAAAGACAAAAGAATTTTCACGCAGATTTGTGTAACACCGGATCAACACAAAAAATGTGCTGATCCGGTGTTACACAAATCTGCGTGAAAATTCTTTTGTCTTTTTGCTCGCTGCGTGAAAGTTACTCGTGCGCTGTGTTGTTTCATTTAAGGGTGTAGGGAACAGAACGCGGTTGGTATACGCATGTAGTGGAGAGGGTTCGGAGCCACCGCTGGCTGTTTAACTGTGTTTGCTTGGCGTAAGGAAAAAACACGTTTCGAAAAGTTATGACTGCTCAATGCGGTTCGGTCATTCATGACTGAGCCACAGATCCGTTCAGAAGATCCGGTTCACTAGAGTGATTGATCCGACTCGGTTCCGATCACTGAAGTGAGCCTTTTTTCCCACCTCTAATATTAACCATAAATTCCTTCATCAAAATGGAGGTCTGTATCCGCAATTGGCTAAAAACACTTTGATGTATGTTTATTATTTGTGCAAAATTTCATAAAAATCGATGCATTACTTTTAATTTGTAATTTGTAATTTGTAATTTGTAATTTGTTGTTTTATTGTAAACGATAACCTTTTAGTTGTTACTTTACATGAGGTCAAGGATTCTGGCATAGGAAACATTGTTGAGGAGCAAAATAAAACTGACAAACTAGAATCAAAAGTAACATAAACAAATTTGAAATGAAATTAAGGAAAAACACTAATCAATATTTAGAATACAGCTGTATCTAGTATCGGTCTGAGCTTCTGACTGCATTTTTGAAGGCTGTGATGGTTGGCTTCTGCTTTACGTCTAGTGGTAGTCTATTCCAGAGTGAAACTCCGGCAATCAACACACTT
The DNA here is from genome assembly GCF_035046485.1 of Aedes albopictus. NCBI lineage: Eukaryota > Metazoa > Arthropoda > Insecta > Diptera > Culicidae > Aedes > Aedes albopictus. Next base: position 88,272,696 of record NC_085136.1, read on the forward strand.
TTCTTGGCCGTTGTCGTGTGTCTTGGAACAACAAACGTCCTGGTTCGTTGCTGCTGTCCACGCACCAGATGGTCCTGGATGTATTCCGGGAGGCTGCCGTCGTACCCCTGTCGCATGAAGCAGCAAGTTCGAATATGGTAGTTAGTGGGCAAATCATGCCCGAGAATACTGTTCCTAACCGTGGCTGTTGTTTCCCGGCGTCGAAGACCATAAACGAACCGCACCGCAGATTTGAAACATCGGTGAAGCTGTTTTTTCAGTGCTTGAGAGAGTCCGGGATGGTACACTATGTCCCCATAGGTGAAAACCGGCATGATCACGGCCTGGACAAGCTTCCGCCGTGTAGCAATGGAGAGAACCGGCGAGAACCGACGGAATGTTCTCAAGATGTTGAACGCCTTCTGTGTCACGCTGTTTACTTGTTGGGTCCAGGTCATATTACTGTCCATTACGATGCCAAGATTGACGACTTTGTCGGACAGAGGTACAGTTTCTCCGCTTAAAACAATATCCGTCCTCGGTACAACCGTCCCAGTTTTACTGAAGATGATGGCCTTGATCTTCTTTGGGTTCGGGTGCAGATAGTTTCTAGTTGCCCAACGTGTGATTGCATCGAGGTCGTCGTTTATTTTGCTGATGAGTTCATCGATTTCGGCTATTGGTCCTGAAACGTATATCTGCAGGTCGTCGGCGTACAACTGATAGTTGCACTTCAGCACGGTGGGCAAGCTGTTAATGTAGAGGCTGAATAAAAGCGCACTGAGGCAGGACCCTTGCGGAGTGCCATCGATGACTTCCCTCACAGTTGATGTCACGTTTTCGTGGCGAACGGATTGCTGCCTTTCTTCGAGAAATGATGAGATCAGTCTACAAGCGTTTTCCAAGAACCTGAACTCTTCACTCAGCTTGGTCTTGAGTAGACGATGATTGACGCAATTGAACGCCAGCGAAAAGTCTACCAGAACCATAGCTGTACATCTGTCATTGTCGAGGTTGCTGTAGACGTCATGAGTCACCTTCGCAAGAGCCGTCGTCGTTCCGAAACCCCTTCTGTAACCAGATTGATGACTAGCCAACAGACGATTGCCTGGGCTATCTAGATAGCCGGTAATTTGATTCAACAAAATTTTCTCCAGGATTTTTGAAATTGCAGGAAGGACACTAATGGGGCGATAATCTTTTGGTAGCGTTGGATTGGATATTTTAGGTATGGGTGTGACTATGGCTGTTTTCCACTGGTTTGGGAATGTTCGGGAATCAATAATGGCGTTGAAGAGATGAGAGAGCAATGGAAGAATGAACGGACAGAGTTGCTTAACGAAAGAGATCGGGATGTCGTCAGAACCGGTAGCGTTTGTGTGAACCTCAAAAATTCTTCGGCAGACCTCATCAACATCTGTGTGATGGAAATTGAACTCTGCACCGCGATCAACAGCAGATCTGTGATCCGGTTCACTCGGTGCGTCACGTTGGTTAGTGACTCTTAGTTGTCGATGACCATCACAGAAGAAGCGGTTGAGTTCTTCGGCGTTTAACTCTTCCGCTGACGTGTTCTGTTTTGACGAATTGTGAATGCCTTCCCTCCTTAGATTGCACCACAGATTCTTCGGTGGCAGGTCGTGACTGAAGTGCAATTCTGCGTAACGCTTTTAAACAACGAAAATGAGCGATCTCACACGGTCCCGTTTCTGTGTGTAGTCAATCCATTGGTTGTCTCCCCTCGTTCTATTTGGATTCCGTGAGTAAAGCTTAACTGTATACTATAGATGAGAAACAAACAGACGTGGTTTTTAGGATTTTGTACAATTATCACCCATTTTCATTCGCATACTAGATGGTTCTTTTCCGCTACAATTCAAAGTTATGTGAGAATAATTATGAAACTTCGTGAGCAGTTATGATACTTATAGCGACACTTTCTTGCAAAATTTCACCAACTTTTATCAATTGGATTGAAAGTTACTGGTGTTGATAGGGGATAGTGTTAGTGAAAATGTTTCATATTTTTTATGTGCGATGTTTGCCTATTCATAACTTTTGAATGTCTCTGCCAATTTTCATGAAATTTTCACAGAAGGTAGTTGATTATGTGTATAATAATCCTGAAAAATTTGATGATTATTGGTGTAGTACTTTCAACAATACAATCGAAACAATAAGGGGTGCACACTAATTGTTGTCTGAAGGGCTAAAATAACGGTAAGCCTCAATATATGTTTCGGCTATAAAATTGTTGATAGTGCATCGGTTCTTTTGAAATTTTGCCTATGCAAGTAAAGTAGATTGAGAGGTTTGTGTTCAAAATTTCAGCCATTTCCTTTATCAAATTCAAAAGTTATAGCGCTGACAAGCTAAACCAGGGGCTGTACAAAATTCAATTGCTCGCGTTCTACTGTTTCATTGCTACAACAAAAAGTACTTCTCCGATTCAAATTGAATTTTGCAGGTGAAATGAAAACATCTTAAGATATTATCAGACAAAATTTGAACAATTTTAATATATCTATTGCAGAGTTACAGCCATACTTCGGTGTCCCGATTATTGCGGATACAGGCTTTAAGGCATCCCAAAACATTCAGAAGAAATCACACAGCAAAAAAAATCTGATAATTACAACACATGACGTAAAACAGTTAAGCATATAAACTTCTATTCCGTTTTACTGATGCCGTTTTTTCTTTTTTAACCTGGGTTGGAACTGGATTGGCGGAAAATGTGTAAACAAACAAACGTCAAAAAAAATGCAGCGCAAGCGAACCCATCTCGGGTTGGGTTGGGGTTGAGGGTTGAAACTATGATCTGATCCAATTCCAACCCAGGTTGGAACTGGATAATAAAGAAAAACGGCATAAATTTCACATCAAAGATTTTTTTGTATAGAATATTGAATTCAAGCTTCATGCTGAAAGCAAGCTGTAAATTTATAATTTGATAAAAGAATGTTTGTTATATGATGGGGTCCTTTTGTTAAAGGCGCACATATGTAACATTTTTTAACTGTGCACTTATTTGACTGAATCACGTCCCAATATGACTAATTGCAAAATTTGCTTCTTTTTTCAAAGATGCCTCCAGAGCCTTAATTTTTAGACTGCTTTAGGAACTTATGCTTAGATTCTGTTGGGATTCTTCCAGGAATATCCAGGAATATTTCGTTGAAGATTTTTTTCAGCGATTCGACCCTTCTCTTAGGATTTCAACAAGGATTCCTACTGAAAACCTTCAGGAATTGCTGCTGGTGTTCTTCCAAAAATTCCTACGGTAATTCTTTCAGGATTTCATCTGAGGATTTTGAAATATCTGGTGGTACACCATGAGAAATTTCGGCTCCAGCCCATTTGGCATAATGCCATTTGGCATAACGTCATTTGGCATAATGGCCATTTGGCATAATGCCGTTTGGCATAACACGATGAACAGCCTTCTTGGTAAGAATGTGCATAATATTTTTGTTATGCCATATGGCCATTATGCCAAATGGCCGTTATGTTAAATGGCTTTTATGCCAAATGACATTATGCCAAATGGGGTGAAGTCGAAATTTCTGCAGGAATCGCATCAAGAATTTCGGAAGGAATCCCTCCATGAGTTTCTGATGGATTTTAAATAGGATAATCCCTTCAAATATTTCCCTAAGATTTTTTCCAGACATTTCCTCTAGTGATACCTCTAAAAATGTTGTTGAGTTTTCTTCAGTAAATACAGCTGGGATTCCTCCAGAAATTCTTGCTGATATTCCTGCAGAACTTTTTGCATGAATTTCTACAGGAAATCTTCTAGGGATGTATCCAGAGATTTATGTTGGGTTTTCTCCAATAATTTCTCCTAGAATTGCAACGGTTTTTTTTTTTGTTTTAATTATTTTATCAGGAACTTCCATGGGGATTCCTTCAGGAGTTCCTCTTAGGATTCATTTAGGACTTCCTACTGCGATTTTACCAGAAATTCTACTGTGTGTTCATCCAGAGATTTCCCAGAAGATCCCTTTAAGGATTTCTTCAATAAAATCTTTATGAATACCTTCATTTATTTCTTCAGGAAGAGACGAACCAGCCCCAGGCTGAAAGTCTCTATAACAAAGCCAAAAAAATATATTTCTTCAGGAATTATTCAAATAATTTATCCAGTAATTGATCTGAAGATTTTTCCTGGGTTCTTCTACAAATTTCTTCATAGGGCTTCATTTATGGATTTCCTGGGGTTCCTCAGTGGAATCTCTGGAGGTTCCTCCAGGATTTTCTCTTGGTATTGCTTCAGGAATTACTCTTATAATTTCTTCCTGAATTCACGCAGAGACTTTTCTAAAAAATTATTAGGAATTCTCCTAGAACACATGCTAAAATTTCTCGAGCCATTTCTGTTGTATGTTGTTCAGGAATTACTCTAGATATTCCTCCAGAACTTTTTCCAGAAATTCATCCGTAGACTTCTTTATGAATTCTATCTGGAATTCTAACAGGGAGTTCATCAAAGACTTCAAAAGCAAGTCCTCCAATGACTATTCTAGGAATTACTCCAAGGTTTTATTCAGCAACTCCTCTAGAGCTTTTTACAGAAAATATTTATGGGATTCCTTCAAAAAATCCTGTAAGGCCTCGGGTAAGTTCTTCAGAAATTCTCCAGAAAAAAAAACAAATGAAATTTCACCAAGGATTCCTCCAGCGATTCCTCTTAAAATGTTTTAGAGCTTTCTCTAGGGATTCTACCACAGAGATTCCTCCAAAGATTGTTTAAAGGATTAGGAATTGTATTTACTGATGTGTTTAGCATACTTTTCAGTTACTGGCTTAATTGCTCTCAGTACTGAGTGTGTGTGTCATGAACACGCGGTCCGCACGGGATGTTCTCAGCTAAGAACACTTTGAAAATTAAAACGGAAAGCCAACACGCTTGTCGATCAGTTGTTGGTTGGTTTTCATTCGTTCACAGCTAAAACTTGGTATAGGGTAAATCGCCAATTGTTGCACGGCTAAAAATTCGCCAATTGTTGCACACCCCATAAGAATAACATGGAGTGTGCAACAATAGGCGAGTTTTTAGCCGTGCAACAATTGGAAAATTACCCTATTCATTGAAGCTGCACTAACGGTTCCACTTTTATCAGGTACCCAATTTTGTCAGCTCTAAATGCTACCCAGGGTCTGACAAAATCGGGTCCTCACTTTAACTTACACATTTTGCGTTTAGTATTTCTCTTCGGTTTATTCCGGGAAATTGGACAATTAGTTGTGTTTTCGGGGCCCGTGGCGTAGTGGTCCACACGTTCGCTTCATAAGCGGATGGTCATGGGTTCGAACCCAGCCCCGGCACTTGCAATTTTTCGTCAGTTGCTCTTCCCCCCGAGAGCAGCTAACACCTGACCCTCTTCGGAGCATATGCTCTAACGAACCCGGAAACTTGGATATCGGCGAACTGCAACTCATAATGGACGACCCCCAATTGGACTGGAAAAGGAACAACAGCCACACATTAGCATCATCGTGCTCATCATTCTACTGTGGACAGGGTAGAAAAGTGAAAGCAGCACAAGGCGCCAGTTCGAAATAGTTGAATTAGAATAGTATACATTTAGGCGCTGTACAATGGTAAGTACAGCGTCCGATTGGAATCGCTCACGTAGTGCCCTAGTGGACAAAGGAGCTGTAAATTAGGTTAAGAGATTAAGAATAAAAAAAAAATAGTTGTTCAGATTGTCTCTTGGTGTAGTTTGGTTAGCTAGAAGGCAACTAAGACTAGCATCTTGACAATCTTAAACAACAAAGACAATCGAAAATTATATCCGGACAAATTATTAACGAAAGAGAAATTCGACAAAGAGAAGTTGATCATTGTATATAAGCCCGTATTATTAAACGCAAGAAATAGTAGTTTTAAGCAATAATGTACGAGTAATTAAAAAATATTCATCTTACATGGGTACATTTTCAATTTTCTTATAACCCTCAAGCTGTCGTTACAATCAACCATAACTAATCTTAACAGCTCTAATAAATCCGTGTTATAACCTTGAAAAGCCGAAATGGTCTCAATCTACAGGAAGTTGTAACAACGTACATAAAACCATGTTTATATGCTATTTTTGTGACATTTTCTTATAGTACTCTTTTGTATAGGTCGCCAGATGACCAATAATCCGTTCGAAAGTTCGAAAATCATCTTGAATGATTGATTAAGGACAAACGTCTTGAAATCCCGCGCCAACAGTGCATCAGAACTTCAGGCGCACAAATCTCAAGAAGCAAGCTTCAAAAAACAGTATTATTCTGCTCTTGCTCACTAGTAATTTGCTTAAAATAAAAAGATCAGGTGCGCTGGTTTTGTTTACGAAGAGATTTGTGCGCTCGAAATCGTGAGTAGGTGCCAAAGTCGGACATTTTGGGATTCTAACAAGTCTGTCCTTAAAGTCAAAGATTAAACATGAATCTTTCGATTTTGGTACACGGGACATAGGGGAAATTGTGTATTTTCAGCAGTTTTGTTCTCTTCGTCATGGGGAGTTTTTTGAAAGCTGTTGAACTCGTAGTTGGCCTCAAATCCTTCCCAATCAAGCTGAATTATATGACCAAGTTTCAGGAAATTTGGCCGACAAGAGAACAAACCTGCCGATAATACCCATCGTCACTCTAGTTGATTTTGGTCTATTTTGGTATTCGGCAAATTATACTGAAAAAAACATCTTTTTGCATCTTGTTGCATAAATAACTATCGAAACAGTGAACTCCAATAGAAGGTTCAAAATGAATACTACTCCGCTCACATAAAGTTTATTGTTGATTAAAGAACATACCGTTCTGCTGTTGCAATGCTACACATTCATTTGTATCCGGGTCGCGGCAATGTGGCCATTCAAACATTGGTTGCTTCATTCTGTCCGGCTTAATTTCGCAGCTCCGTGATTCACTGGTTCCTTCTGTTCTGCTTGCTGTTCACACTATGATACACTTTTTTGTTCGTTTCACCGATCTTCCCAAAATCGTAACCTTCGATACTTCGGAGAAATCTTGCACATGACGAAATTCTCAAAACTCGTAATCAACTTCCATAAGGGACTCACATTATGCTAATATACTTCTTCGGACGCATGGATTAAACGAAAAGCAGGACAACTTGCGGGAAAGCCATCCGTCCAAGTCCCCAAAGGAAACCGCACTGTGATTATTCTTCCAACCGCCATCGAACCATCGAAGTCTAGCGGGCGGCAGGAAGTGCTCTGCTTTGCTGTTCTTCCCACACCGACCAATCACAAGAGCCGCGAGACCAGCGAGAGGAAGCCAGAAAACACGACCGGAACGGAACACGGATCGCAACCGACTGCGACCAGCCTTCTGACGGTCGGTCGGTCCCGACCCGCCGACTCGACGCGGCTCGGCGGCAACAACAGTGACACTACACTGACTCGACTCGACTCGAGTCGACAGTACGGTGAAGTGAAGTGAATTGCTGCTGTGCTAGCAGCTTTTCCACATCGTCGTCGTTCTTCCGCCGTCGCCGTCGCCGTGCCACCATACCATCGCATCACAAAGCTGGCTGTTTGGCGTCGGTGGGCGATCCCACACGTTCGCTCCGCGTCACGTTTTTGACTCCCCCGCCGCTGGCTGCCGCGCGCGTGAATGGACATGTTGTTCTGCTGGTGTCATGCTCGTCGCACACTACACTATACCGCGAGTATCGTCGGTACTCACTTGGATCGGAGCGAAGTTTCGCGTTGTTGATGGAGGCAGAGCAGCGCAGAGAGTCAACTTGGCAAAGAATGGTAATCCCATAGACCCGTTCTCACCACTCTTTGCTCTCGTTCTCTTTGCTTAGGTCTCTATCTATCTCCAAAATCAGTAAACGCGTGAACCAATAGCGATTTTTCAATATCGGAAAGGGGAACAGTAGAAAAAAGTGGTGCATGAAGTAACTAAATATTAAAATAGTATTCACAAGCCATTTGTGAAACCCGAAAAGTCCCCTGTAACATATGAGTGAATGGTCGTCTACTCATAACCTGAGACGGTCTTCTTTTTCTCCACTTTGTTATTTTTTTTCTTCTTCCTATCTGTGTTGACATTATGTTTTGGGCTAGTGGTTCAAACACGTACGTGACCGCATCACCTCACATGCAGTGTAACTGAATCCCATTCATGCACAAAATCATGTTGAGGTGAAATTTTGCATCGCCAACAATCGCCAAGCAAAGTAATCATTGGAATATTTTGTTTTCAATTTATTTTTGACAGTACAGGAGAAGAAAATGCTGCTCGGAGTGAATTTTGGCTTCAGAATTTATCTCGGATAGCAATACTTTACTCGTTTTAGGTAACGCAATCAAACGGGCTACAACTGACAGCTCAGTTGGGCTGCACTTGACGTTGCTTTTTTTCCTCTTCGCGAGTCTCGTCTCAGCTCATAACACAGCGCAACATTTTTTTGTCTCAAGAGTAAACTTATGTGTCTCTGACAGATTTTGGGCCGCTGAATCCGAATCCGGGCTCAGATTTGCTCCAACACGTCACAATTTTGAGCTATACCTCAATTTATAGGGCAAAATATGCGATTTTGGGCTTTTTTGACTGCAACCCATTAAGCATGGAAATATTTTTTTTAAGCAATTAAAAGGTAAATTGGTCAATTAACATCTAAATTAACGAATCATGCATAATATTTTGTTTTACCTAATCAAATTTGATAGTTTTAAGCATTTTATGTCAGTATGAAAACTTGCATGCAACTTTTGGAGGGTGACTTGTATGGGAAATATCGGTCCTAACATAATTCGCTTAGGGTAAAAGCTCCCTTAGTGGAGGTAGTACCAATAGTGGTGGTAGTGGCGATTTGGCACTATTTCGACCAAAAAGCTTGCAAATGGCATTTTTAACAAATGCATCATACCTAATTAATAACATTAATTCAGTTTTGAGTTCAGGATTTGGTGGAAAACCTCTTTTAAATAATTATTTTCCTTAACTTTTTTGCTCCTTTGCACCTATAGTGGTGGTAGTGTTCCTATAATGGTGGGTCCCATAAGAAATCAATGGGATGCGCCACTATTGGAACCAATGTTAAATTTTACCTCCATAATAGGAACCGTGTACCAATAGTTGGTGCAAGTGATTTATTAGCAAAAACTGAAATAAACGATGGTTTTTACACTTTTCCTAGCAAATTTAAGTAAAAAACTAACGATTAACGTTTTCAGACTTTTTTATTTTGTGGTATTATCAATTTTATTCAATTATTTTACTACAAGGAGCTACTAATAGCACCACTATTGGTACATTTACCCTAAAACTATCAAATTGGATTTGGTAAAACGAAATATTTTGCGTGAGTCGTTAATTTAGATGTTAATTGACCAATTAACCTTTTGATTGCTTAAAAAAAATATTTCCATGCTTAATGGGTTGCAGTCAAAAAAGCCCAAAATCGCATATTTTGCCCTATAAATTGAGGTATAGCTCAAAATTGTGACGTGTTGGAGCAAATCTGAGCCCGGATTCGGATTCAGCGGCCCAAAATCTGTCAGAGACACATAAGCTTGCTCTTGAGACAGACCAAAAGTTAATTTTTGTTACGCTGTGTAATAATACTAAGCATTTCCGTTAGTTAACGAAAATGGAGACGCATGGTTGACAGTTTCACATTCACCCACATTCTTGTTAACGGAATTCGAAACATGATGATGAGCTTGCTAAGGGGTGTGTTCAACATTTGTGGAACCTCGTAGCCGTGCGGTTAGTGTCACCAAGAATCGCACCATGCTATGGGGTGAGGATTCGATTCCCGCTCCGGGCGATGAAACTTTAGCCTAAGTTAAAATTCACAAATAAAAAGAAATTTAAAAAAAAACTTTTCGTGAGAATAGTTTCTTCTCCGTATCCACCAATGCATGCTCCGTGTATCCGTTGTCTAGTGTTAAGTTTCATTCAGTCTGTACAGCCGCTGGCTGTAGACGGTATCCGTCTTTTCAGAATATGAAATTATCTCAACACCGTTAAAGAAGACAATTGTTGAACGATTCACAATGGCAGTTGAAATTTTAAATCGACTGTTACAAATTTGTCAGATTACTTGATTTCATGGTAGTTTCGAAGGGGTTCCCGAGGTTTCCAGGGAGCTTCCAAGGTGGTTTCCAGGTATGTTTCAGATATGTATCGAGGCTTTTCAGGGAATTTCAGGTGGGTTCCGAAGGATCCATGTTGGATGAGATATAGGGGTCTTTCAAGAAAGTTTCAGATTTTCAAAGGAGTCCCATAGCGGTAATAGACGTTTTAGGTGGTTTTAGAGGATTATAGCAAGGTTTTAAAGGGAATGTCAAAATCAACAAGTTTGTCAAAGAGTTTCAATGCATAGTCCCAGAAACGCCTCAAAAAACCAACTGTAATCTGTCTGGCTCACCTGAAACATCCCTGACACCCCCTAAAGCCTCCTGGAAACCCAAAGCACGCCCCTCAAATCCCCTGAAACGCCCTTGAAACGCCATGGTGGCCCTTAATACGCCTCTTAAATGCCCTGGATCTTTCTTGAAACCCTTTGAAACAACAAATCCCTTAAACCCCTAGGGCATCCCTGAAACACCCCTAAATCCTCCTGGAACATACTGAAACCGCCTGAAACACTTTGTGACGCCACTGATATCTCTTGAAATCCCCTGGAATGTCCCTGCAAGCCCTAGTAACACCTCTGGAACTGTGCCGGAACTCTTGCTGAAATCCTTTAGAACGTCCTTAACACTCCTGACACTCCCTGAGACTCCCTGAAACAATCCAGGAATGCCCTGAAATCCTGAAAACGCCCCATCTGAAACATTCGAAACTTTTCTTGAAACCCCCAGAAATCCCTTGGCATTCCCCTGCAACACCCTCCCAAGTAACATTTTTAGTCAAATAGACTACAAGAGGTTCTATTATAAACTATTATAAAACCAAAATAAAAGGTGTGAGGTTTTATGACGGTTCTCAAAACCTCTACAAGTCTAATTGGTCAACAAAATGTTACTTGGGCCTAAGATCCCTGCCTAGAGCATCCGGGAACGTCCCTAAACATCCCAGAGCCTTCTGAAACACTCTTTGGCGCTCCTGAAATATCCTGAAATCTCCTGGAGCATCCTTGCAACCATTTGGAACACTTCTGGAACGTCCTTGATACTCCTGAAACTCCGTGAGATCCCTGAAGCCCCCCGAACGACCTTGAAACCACTGAAACCCATTAGAAACCCTGAATCACCCTTAACCCTCAAGCAGTCGCGTCTTTGACTACCTGCAGCGACGCCGCTGCATTTTTCATGGTGCGTGTACTCAGTACACGACGCGACCGCTCCCGGGTTAAGGACAACCGTCTGGGAATCTCAGATCAACATTGCACCAGAAACTCGAATGTACAAATCTCGAGATGTAAACAACAAACGATAGTGTAATTTTTATTTTGTTCTTGCACACTTGTCATAAACTTAAAATAAGAAGATCCAGTACACTGGTTTAGGTTATAATGAGATTGTACGCCTAAAATCGTTAAGCGTGACTTGGGGAGCATCGGGCGTGACCGAGGATGGAGAACGGTAGCCACCGTGTACTATGGAGAAATATTTTCGATTCAATTTTATCTTGAGTTTTATGTAATACTAAATAAATGAATTAAACGAACGCTTAAAATCGTGAGTAGGTGCATAAGCCGGCCGTTGTAGCGCCCATCTAGGAATTCTATTGAGCTTGTCCTTAAAACCTCCTAGAACACTTCTGGATCACCTCTGAAACCCCCTGGAATGCCGGTGAAATCCCCAGGAATGCCATTGAAATCCACTGGAATGACCTTTGAAACACCCCTGAAATCCTTTAAAAATCCCCTGGAACGCCACTGAAACCCTGAACCCTGAAATACGCCCCTCAAAGTCCACGAAACGCCTTTTAAAAACTTTATTCCGTTCCTGGAATACTCCTGTAACCCCTTGAAAAGCCCTTGAAAGCCCCTGAAGAGCCCATAAAACCCTCTAGAACGCTTCTGAAGCCACCTGGAACACACATGAAACCTATAGAACGCATCTGAAATCCTCTGGAACGCTTCTGAAGCTCGTTGGAAATCCCTGAAACGCCTCTGAAACCATCTGGAACACCCCTGAAAATCCTTGAAAACGCCTGGAAGCCCATGAAACTCCCTGGAACGCCTCTGAAACCACTGGAATGCCACCGAAACTCCATGGAACGCCTCTGAAACCCTCTGGAACTTCCCTCCATGTGTTACCCTCCATGAGCAATCTCTCCACAAATGCTGGATCGTCGGATGGTCACAGTGTCATCGTCGATCCTCCAGTCTAAGGTAGACATATTTATGGCCCGGACCTTAAAAGGTTATATTGATGATGGACGCTGCACCATTCGTGTGTTCAGTCTGGCCATAGATTCAAGCCCAACCTTTTGCGTAGGCCAAGCGCCCGGATAAAAACTAACCATAGGGTGTTTGGTGAAAACCATTCCTGCACCATACAGTGTACCAGCTACAATAATGTATATTGTAATGAAATGGTTCACTAAAAGCTTCGCACATTGTAGCTACTATACATTTACATTCGATTTTTATGTAACACTATATTATACTGTTTTTCGTACGTTTGAACCATTCACTTTTCCGAAACATTATTTTTCCGTGCATTTTTAATTATTTATTCAGTTTTAGATTTTTTCCGTGCTTTGTTTTGTTGATCTTTGTGACTTTTATGATGCAAAGGGAAGGAAAGAAAAAAAGTGAATAAGTTGAAACATCAATTTAAAGTCAATAAAATGTTTAAATAAGTAGTAAACCAGATGTCTTAAGAGTCGCAGATCCAAGAGATATGGCGGGCTAGGTATGTAGAGTGCGATGAGAGGAATACGATTGACGAACTTTATCTTTGACGTAGAGCCATCTGTAACATATGGACTGGACTGAATACTGAAAGAAATTCTAATATAGGTTCGTCTGTGGGTTCGCTTCTTAACCTAACTTATACTTGAATCGAACTTGACAGTTTTCTAATGAGTTGTTAAATACATACGTGTATTTCAAACTTTAGTCAAACTGGAGCCTCAATATTGCAATAACGGTTAAGCACGCTGTAATGATACTTATGTACCTCGTCACCCACTTCATGCAACTACATTAGTGGTCTAATAATGCTTAGCGCGCTTGGCATAGTTCCATCATGCCGCTCAAAGTGTTGCCACAAATAATGCTTAGTTTGCGAAACCCGGTTATCTGGCTGGTGGGGCATGGGAGCCTAAGCTTCAACTGTTAATGCAATCAGAGACTACTCAGACCTCGACTCAGACTTAGACGTGGGCGATCCAATATATGAAGGGTTATCCAAAACGCTCTGGAGAATTCCCAAAGCGCATTCTCATAATGCTAGTGAGCCTAAGATGCCATTAACAGGAGGAAAATGACAAGATAATATAACATTACATGGCTTATGTAATGTAAACCAATACAACATAACAAAATAAAACCATTCCAAAACCATTTAATTAAATGTATAACCAGTGGTGAAACTACAATTAAAAACAATATATTTACGGTACATTTTGTTGTTTGAAACCATACGTGTACCATACAATGTACGGTTTATTAAAACCCACGTATCAGTATTTATGACAATTCATTTACAATATAATATATGGTTTTGCAAAAAAATATATATGGAGAAAAATATTTTTTTATATTGTTACGATACTTAACAACCCGTATAGTATATTGTAAAAATCTTATTTACAATTTACTGTATGGTGTTCTACATTACATTTTATTGTATTTGTATTTTTATTTTTACAGTGGTTTCTATTGTAAAAATATGGTTTTAAATAGTACTGTTACAATACAACGTTCGGTTTTTCTACTGTATTTTTTATTCGGGCGGCTATTCCATTCAACCGGCCAGGCTTTGAAGTTTTCTTCCATGACCACGAGACTCAATCCCTGGAATGCGCTGGACAGCGAATCTAACTTAGACGAGAACTGGTCTGAAAACCACCAAAGCCACTACAGTCAAGACTGCAGTACAGTCCGGATTCGCTGGTTGGGTCACGACTGCGCCCCGATTAGCGAATCGTGTTCGTTCGTTGGGGCAACTGACAACTGATCAAAATGCTCTAGACACACGCAAGTGACGAGAAATACGTCACGGAACACTCACATACTTGCGTAAACGTTCTGTATACAGGAGCTGTGAAGCGACGGCGGTCAGACGTCAAACTCGTTTTGACATCTATTTTGACATTGACAGTGCTTTTTAGTTGGGTTTTGCCCCAACCAGTGAACATTCAACCATCGAGACAGCCCATCTAACGAGCTCTCAACGAACGAATCGTCACTGTAGTGCAGTACTATTGTGGTCCTTGTTCGCCGTGCAAATCAGGCATTTTGGTACCCAGTAGCACTGCCTGGCGAATAATATCGTTCAGCTTTTTACACTGTAGAGTAGCCTCCGCTGTCAGCACTTTCATCTGCACCTTTTTGCCTAGGAACTCTTGGTCTAGTGCCTTGTAAGATGAGCGTTTTCCACAGCCTCATCTCTTCCGTGCTAACGTGCCGGATGCTTTTCACATCCACGGCCAGCAATGATAGTTGGTTTCCTCTCTCACGGCCCTCAACACCTCGGTACAAATTTCACAAATGGAGGAGAACGTGCCTCTGGAACACGATCTGTCGTAGAGGAGATATAAGTGTCACCGGTCAGCTCTCTCTGGCCTTTGTCGGCTAAAGAGTTCACCTTCCTGCTTCAGAACCAGCTTCATCTCTCCCGTCCTGGTGTGCCGGATGCTTTTCACATCCCCATCCAGCGGCGAGAGCCGACCCTTGGTCCACAACGCCCACAACACCTCGAAGAACGCATCCGCAGCTCCTTGGTCTTGAAGACCGCAGCGTGTCGCCCCTCGTGACGCAAGCTAGAGGAGATGAGTGTCATCGGTCAGCTCTCTCGCCTTCGTCGGCTGGGGAGTCAGCCTGCATTCTTTTGTCCTGTCTAGATAAATGGCTATTCCCATTATACCGGGCCGGGACCGTGCCGGGCCCCGGTCGTGCCCCGGTCATCGATTTCTTTCTAACGATATCTATGGCGTGCTTCTTATTAGCCCGGCTGAGGCGCGACCGAGCCCCGGCACGGTGTGATGTGAAACATGCCATAGTCATCGCATGTAAGAAATCGATGACCGGGGCACGGTCGGGGCCCGGCACGGTCCCGACCCGGTATAATGGGAATAGCCCTTAAACGTTTCACTTCTCAAGAGCCGAAAAGCGCTGATGAGGTGCGGCTTTGATCCTTTTTGTTTTCGCTTGCTTTAGCGGCCCCCAGATGACATCAATTTATTGATGGTTTGAAGAAACATATTAACCCTAGTCCTTTGATGTAAAGCTAGACGCACCACGATGGCGTAGTGCACGTTCAGCGAGCCTGTCTGAGTCATATTGACCCCAACATCCTACTAGGGTTAATATATTGATGCCATGGGAAGGCGTCATTGATGCAAGTATTGAGGAAAATTGGAAAAGTTTAGCGGCTCCCGCACGAGCTTCAATACTTCATCAATATCGGTACATTTTGTTGAAATTTTCATCAAACCTTCAACTTAATCGAAAGATTTTTCAAAAACATTGGGAAACATTCTTTGGGAAAACCATGAGTTTGACAAAAAATCCGACATAAAGTACCGATATTGATAAAGTGTTGATGCTCGTGTGGGGCCCGCTTTTGATTCCACCATTCAATAATGCCCCTCCCAGTTCGGCTACGCTAGCCGAGAGCAGCCGAAGCGAAGCATGTTTTGTGCTTGTCATCGTCATTAATTTTGATCGCCATCATAGGCGGGCCCCACACGAGCATCAATACTTTATCAATATCGGTACTTTTTGTCGGTATTTTCGTCAAACTCATGGTTTTCCCTACGTATTTTTGTAAGATCTTTCGATTAAGCTGGATGGAAATTTCAACAAAAAGTACCGATATTGATGAAGTATTGATGCTCGATCGCCTTTCTTTTATTCTGCTCATGTGGGGTCCACCTACACGGAGAGACGAAACTACCCAAAAGTGAGTTCTTTCCACCCAACTTCGGGGTTGCGTGCGTCAAGCCAATTTTAAGTTGATGGAATCGATGTTTTTGTTGGGTTGTTCCCGTTTGCTTCCACGTGAAAAAAATATCTAATTTTAAGTTTTTTCCACCCAACCGAAATTTTGACTAGGTTGTATTCACTCAAATTTGAGTACTGTGCTAGAAACTCAGTGTTGGCTTGACGCACGGAACTGCAAAAGTTGGGGTGTTTCTCTCTTCACTCTCTGACAACAATAGAAAGAGCGCATGAAAAGGGAGATGAAAAAGAACTCAAAATTGAGTTTAAATGTACCGTCTACCCCCGTTGGTTTGAGCTACACCTCATGCAAACCAACGGGGTTCATTTTTTAATTTGAACTTCTAGTAACCCTGTGAGCATCGAAAAACACACTGATGGTAACCCTTTTTGCTGTTTTGTTTTGATTCTGCGCTCCGCTTCACCCCGTTCCATGAGCAGAGTGACGTTTGAACCATTTTTAGTTTGAACGATGTGCAGATTAGAGGGGGTCAAATTAAAAAGTGTTCAGATTAGTGTAGTGAATACGAGGCGAATAGTAATGAGTAAAATCGAATCACCTTTACGTAGTTTACGTTGAGTGTGTATTGATGACAGATACTGGAATGAACTCAATGGAAGAAAAAGAAGCGAACGGTTCGATAAAAATTTCCCTTCAGTTATATGGCGTGCGTTACAAAGAACGGTCGACGTAAAATTAGAATTTTGTTTTTGTTAATAATAGTAGTAGATTTCGAATACGACATGGCGCAATCGGTAGTGAAATGTGATCGAGTGAAGTTTCCCATCGGATCTGCTGGGGAAGAGAGTTTCTCCAGCAGAAATAACAAATGTGGAAGTGCCGGATGGGAAAGCGAGGTTTCCCACCGGATCTGCTGGGGGAGAGAGTTTCTCCAGCAGATATAGCACTTCCGCCGGATGGGAAAGTGAGGTTTCCCACCGGATCTGCTGGGGGAGAGAGTTTCTCCAGCAGATATAGCACTTCCGCCGGATGGGAAAGTGAGGTTTCCCACCGGATCTGCTGGGGGAGAGAGTTTCTCCAGCAGATATAGCACTTCCGCCGGATGGGAAAGTGAGGTTCCCCACCGGATCTGCTGGGGGAGAGAGTTTCTCCAGCAGATATAGCACTTCCGCCGGATGGGAAAGTGAGGTTTCCCACCGGATCTGCTGGGGGAGAGAGTTTCTCCAGCAGATATAGCACTTCCGCCGGATGGGAAAGTGAGGTTTCCCACCGGATCTGCTGGGGGAGAGAGTTTCTCCAGCAGATATAGCACTTCCGCCGGATGGGAAAGTGAGGTTTCCCACCGGATCTGCTGGGGGAGAGAGTTTCTCCAGCAGATATAGCACTTCCGCCGGATGGGAAAGTGAGGTTTCCCACCGGATCTGCTGGGGGAGAGAGTTTCTCCAGCAGATATAGCACTTCCGCCGGATGGGAAAGTGAGGTTTCCCACCGGATCTGCTGGGGGAGAGAGTTTCTCCAGCAGATATAGCACTTCCGCCGGATGGGAAAGTGAGGTTTCCCACCGGATCTGCTGGGGGAGAGAGTTTCTCCAGCAGATATAGCACTTCCGCCGGATGGGAAAGTGAGGTTTCCCACCGGATCTGCTGGGGGAGAGAGTTTCTCCAGCAGAAATAACAAATGTGGAAGTGCCGGATGGGAAAGCGAGGTTTCCCACCGGATCTGCTGGGGGAGAGAGTTTCTCCAGCAGATACAGCACTTCCGCCGGATGGGAAAGTGAGGTTTCCCACCGGATCTGCTGGGGGAGAGAGTTTCTCCAGCAGATATAGCACTTCCGCCGGATGGGAAAGTGAGGTTTCCCACCGGAACTGCTGGAGGAGAGAGTTTCTCCAGCAGAAATAACAAATGTGGAAGTGCCGGATGGGAAAGCGAGGTTTCCCACCGGATCTGCTGGGGGAGAGAGTTTCTCCAGCAGATATAGCACTTCCGCCGGATGGGATGATGATGATGATGATGATGATGATGATGATGATGATGATGATGATGATGATGATGAAGGATGATGAAGGATGATGAAGGATGATGAAGGATGACGAAGGATGATGAAGGATGATGATGATGATGAAGGATGATGAAGGATGATGAAGGATGATGAAGGATGATGAAGGGTGACGAAGGATGATGAAGGATGATGATGATGATGAAGGATTATGAAGGATGATGAAGGATGATGATGATGATGATGATGAAGGGTGATGAAGGATGATGAAGGATGATGAAGGATGATGAAGGATGGTGAAGGATGATGAAGGATGATGATGATGATGATGATGATGATGATGATGATGATGATGATGAAGGATTATGAAGGATGATGAAGGATGATGAAGGATGATGATGATGATGATGATGATGATGATGATGATGAAGGATGATGAAGGATGATGAAGGATGATGAAGGATGATGAAGGATGATGAAGGATGATGAAGGATGATGAAGGATGATGATGATGATGATGATGATGATGAAGGATGATGAAGGATGATGAAGGATGATGAAGGATGATGAAGGATGATGAAGGATGATGAAGGATGATGAAGGATGATGAAGGATGATGAAGGATGATGAAGGATGATGAAGGATGATGAAGGATGATGAAGGATGATGAAGGATGATGAAGGATGATGAAGGATGATGAAGGATGATGAAGGATGATGAAGGATGATGAAGGATGATGAAGGATGATGAAGGATGATGAAGGATGATGAAGGATGATGAAGGATGATGAAGGATGATGAAGGATGATGAAGGATGATGAAGGATGATGAAGGATGATGAAGGATGATGAAGGATGATGAAGGATGATGAAGGATGATGATGATGATGATGATGATGATGATGATGAAGGATGATGATGGATGATGAAGGATGATGAAGAATGATGAAGGATGATGATGATGATGATGATGATGATGATGATGAAGGATGATGATGGATGATGAAGGATGATGAAGGATGATGAAGGATGATGAAGGATGATGAAGGATGATGAAAGATGATGAAGGATGATGAAAGATGATGAAGGATGATGAAGGATGATGATGGATGATGAAGGATGATGAAGGATGATGAAGGATGATGAAGGATGATGAAGGATGATGAAGGATGATGAAGGATGATGAAGGATGATGAAGGATGATGAAGGATGATGATGGATGATGAAGGATGATGAAGGATGATGACGGATGATGAAGGATGATGAAGGATGATGATGATGATGATGATGAAGGATGATGAAGGATGATGAAGGATGATGAAGGATGATGAAGGATGATGATGATGATGATGATGATGATGATGATGAAGGATGATGATGGATGATGAAGGATGATGAAGAATGATGAAGGATGATGATGATGATGATGATGATGATGATGATGAAGGATGATGATGGATGATGAAGGATGATGAAGGATGATGAAGGATGATGAAGGATGATGAAGGATGATGAAAGATGATGAAGGATGATGAAGGATGATGAAGGATGATGAAGGATGATGAAGGATGATGAAGGATGATGAAGGATGATGAAGGATGATGAAGGATGATGAAGGATGATGAAGGATGATGAAGGATGATGAAGGATGATGAAGGATGATGAAGGATGATGAAGGATGATGAAGGATGATGAAGGATGATGAAGGATGATGAAGGATGATGAAGGATGATGAAAGATGATGAAGGATGATGAAGGATGATGATGATGATGATGATGATGATGATGATGAAGGATGATGATGGATGATGAAGGATGATGAAGAATGATGAAGGATGATGAAGGATGATGAAGGATGATGAAGGATGATGAAGGATGATGAAGAATGATGAAGGATGATGATGATGATGATGATGATGATGATGATGAAGGATGATGATGGATGATGAAGGATAATGAAGGATGATGAAGGATGATGAAGGATGATGAAGGATGATGAAGGATGATGAAGGATGATGATGGATGATGAAGGATGATGATGGATGATGAAGGATGATGAAGGATGATGAAGGATGATGAAGGATGATGAAGGATGATGAAGGATGATGAAGGATGATGAAGGATGATGAAGGATGATGAAGGATGATGAAGGATGATGAAGGATGATGAAGGATGATGATGGATGATGAAGGATGATGAAGGATGATGACGGATGATGAAGGATGATGAAGGATGATGATGATGATGATGATGATGAAGGATGATGAAGGATGATGAAGGATGATGAAGGATGATGAAGGATGATGAAGGATGATGAAGGATGGTGAAGGATGATGAAGGATGATGATGATGATGATGATGATGATGATGATGATGATGATGATGATGATGATGAAGGATGATGAAGGATGATGAAGGATGATGAAGGATGATGAAGGATGATGAAGGATGATGAAGGATGATGAAGGACGATGAAGGATGATGAAAGATGATGAAGGATGATGAAGGATGATGATGATGATGATGATGATGATGATGATGATGATGATGATGATGAAGGATGATGATGGATGATGAAGGATGATGAAGAATGATGAAGGATGATGAAGGATGATGAAGGATGATGAAGGATGATGAAGGATGATGAAGGATGATGAAGGATGATGATGATGATGATGATGATGATGATAATGATGAAGGATGATGATGATGATGATGATGATGATGATGATGATGATGATGATGATGAAGGATGAAGGATGATGAAGGATGATGAAGGATGATGAAGGATGATGAAGGATGATGAAGGATGATGAAGGATGATGAAGGATGATGAAGGATGATGAAGGATGATGAAGGATGATGAAGGATGATGAAGGATGATGAAGGATGATGAAGGATGATGAAGGATGATGAAGGATGATGAAGGATGATGATGGATGATGAAGGATGATGAAGGATGATGAAGGATGATGAAGGATGATGAAGGATGATGAAGGATGATGAAGGATGATGAAGGATGATGATGGTGATTTTTTTCTCATTCTATCGTCACAAGAGTAGAGAAGAAGGCGAATGTAGTGAATACGAGGCGAATAGTAATGAGTAAAATCGAATCACCTTTACGTAGTTTACGTTGAGTGTGTATTGATGACAGATACTGGAATGAACTCAATGGAAGAAAAAGAAGCGAACGGTTCGATAAAAATTTCCCTTCAGTTATATGGCGTGCGTTACAAAGAACGGTCGACGTAAAATTAGAATTTTGTTTTTGTTAATAATAGTAGTAGATTTCGAATACGACAATTAGATGGGGTCAAACCAACGGGGGTGCAGGGTACCTAATTTTGAGTTTTTCAGTTTCTCCGTGTAGGTGCTGCGGATAGAAATTAACGGTTTTATTTCTCAAGCTAGCCAACACACACCAACACACTCCCGTCACACAGCTTGTAAACACGCACGAGCGTTCAATTTTCTTGCAAACACCTCTCTGAGCGCAGTTGTCAAACATGCCGTCGCGACGCTGTTCGGAAATGGTAAACATGATCAATCCACCATTATTCCAATTTTGTTGTCGTGTTCAAGCGGCGTCAGTGGTGTAGTGGTAAGCGTGGTTGCCTCTCACCCCAGTCGGTCTAGGTTCAATCCTAGTCGACGCCGTCGGTATTTCTGAGACAAAAATATCTGATCACGCCTTCCCTCGGATAGGAAGTAAAGCCGTAGGTCCCGGCCCATGTGTTGATGGGTTCGATATGTAAGGTGTCAGGTGTGTGTGGATGTCTCCCTGACCGTCCGTGTTTAGGCTTAGTACCAGAAATAGGCGGACGTTAAACTAGAGCTGATGCCGAACGGTGTCGGCTCGCCAGAAATAAGAAGAAGAAGATGTTGTCGTGTTCAAAGTTTATTATTTTCCATTCGCGATGGAAATTTGGAAGGATAGTTGTTACCAGGGTACCTGATTTCCACTTTTCATCTTCTTCCACATTCGAAGACAGTCAGCAGCGAACGGTTATCGCTTTAGTTCGTGTGTATGCTTGTCAGCGACGACAGCAAACTCCGGCGAACGGTGGGAAGCCACACTTGGTATTTACTCATTCGTCCACATTCGCATCGCAAGCGAATGCGATTCGTGGGTGATGCGATTGATATTGTGCATACGAATTTTTGATGTTTTCGAATTATTTTCTTTGCTAATCTAGCATTTCAACAACAATACAGTAAAAATGTATGCATTACATGCAGAAATTCTCTTCTACTTATGATAATAGCCGCTTCGATCGCTCACCAGCATTCTTCACCATTCGCCATTCGTTCATTCGCTTGCGATCCAAACTGCGACGAATGGCAACGAATATTCCTGTCAAGCAGCTGGCTCATCGTTTCCCACTGGTGATGGGGTTGCGTGTTTGATCACGACGATCCGTTTGCTGCATCTTTCTCGATTCGCTTCAGCAAAGAGGAGTGAATATGAATGGAATGAGGCGAATATACCGATCCTTGGTTGTTACAAAATTAGCTAAAATGGGCTCAAAACAATATTTATTCTTCTCCTCGCTTTCCAACGGATTGATAGCGGCAAATGAAGATATCGTGACAACAGTTTTGATTATATCCGCAGCACCTAGATAACAATACTCTTCAATCAAGCACACAGGTACAACAAGGTTTAACATAACCTCTATCTTCAATGTTTGGCTCCCAATGTTTGGCTCCCGCTGAGAGAGCATTGTTACCAGTTTATTTTTCTGTTAGATGTTCAATTTAAGCTTGTCAATATTCTACTAATTTTAATGTGCATTTATAGGGTTCTTGTATTACTCAGGAGAAATATAGCCTTAGCAATCGGAGTGGTTGCATACATTAAGGTCTTTTCTGGCGACAAATGACGGCAAGACATGCAAACCGCTCCCTAGCAGGGACATCAAAATGCAGCCGTCTTGCATTAAAACCCACATCGGGATGGCCAATTAGGATTAGTTTTCCTAGACACAAATAAGCTATGAAAACAGAATAAATACTGTTAACAAAAATGGAATCAGCCAAACAAAACACTGTTCCAGGATTGACTGATGGACCAAAACCAATAAATGAAACCTCGTCATCCTGTGATCGTAAATTGTTATTCTTTTGAGGATAACTGGCCACTTTTATGTTTTGTGTTGTAAATGTGAATTCGTGTAGTTATGTTTTAATGTGCATTTGAAATGTTTTATTTATTTTTCGAAATCAAAAATAAAATAGAGCATTTATAGGGTTCCATCATTGTTTGTCCGTATTCTGGCACCCAACGTGGGCAATTAATTATTCGATTTATTTTTATTTGTAATAATGACGCCCAACGTGGGGCTATTATTATATTTTTTTTATTTGTAATAATGGCGCCCAACGTGGGCAATTAATTATTCAATTTATTTTTATTTGTCAGTCCGCGACACTCAGGGGTCCACTATAGAAAATTTTTGACTTTTGTGCGGAGCGGCTAGGATTTGGTGAAAATATTGATGAGAATTATTGACAACAAAAACATTGTAAATACTTATGTCGCCTGGGGCCCGGTTATTACGGCTTCAGCATTCCTTCACTGCTCTATATATCTTCTTCAAAGTGCCATCTATGATGCGTAAGCGTATTGTGAATCTTTTCAGAAATCCGCATACCGGCCAACAACTTGTGCGCCGACAGACCATGCGCCGGGTTGTGCACCATACTAAATGTAAATAAACAAGTGTCAAAATGGTTCGCGCTAAGAGCTCTATCTCTCTTAGGGTTCGGACCCAAAACATTGAACTTCCTTATGCCTGGAAATGTACAAACTTAGATATTATTGACGGTAAAAACGCTTTTACTTCATTAAACCACTGATTAATAGTGATTTGGCTAGTGAAAAACTTGGCGCATAGGCACCGGCGCGCAAATTGTGCACTGGTGTGTGGATTTGAGTTAATCGTCGCCAGGCTTGGAAAGCGTCAGCGTCAACACCAGTCGTCACGCGATTTTCACAGAAGCGCCTCTTTCAATGTCATCAAATCGGGAGACGATGACAGAGAGAGTCTAGCAATATTCGCTCAGTTTTTGGTTATGACGGAGCGTGACATGGTTGTAAACAAGACAATTACTAGCATATTATTGGTTTTTTATTGTTTGATCCCTTTATATCATATAAATTCTCTGGTAAATACATTTGAGCAATCTTATAATTCAGGATAAAAAAATCGAATGAACTGATATCTTGGTCTTTTTGCTTTGATGGCCCAAAAATATCATTTTTTGGATTAAAGATTTCTGTAACTACTGAAAACCACGAATGCGGTTCATGAAGTTATACTTTTCTTATGTGAAAATGTGTGGAAAATCTAATGAAAACAGCAAGGATCGTAAAAATACTCATTTTACCCTAACTCCTCAATTTTTTTGGTGATTTTGATAAAAATTTATGTACTTTCCGAATTGGAAGTGACCTTGAAGTATAAAAACTCGACCAATATAGCTCATATAAACTGCCGATACAAATGAAAATGTCAAACTTTACCACATGAATGATTGTCATGCCCGTTTATCATATTCTCCCAGATTACATTTCTGATAAAATATGCTGCATATTTATGTAAGAAGAAAATCAGTAAATACCCAACCAAATGAGTTTTTATTTGAAGTAAGACATCCCAGCCATCTACTAAATCAGGATATAAAATCTAACAAACTCGTATTTTGGTCGTTTTGCCTAAATGCCCCGAAAAATATCATTTTTTTGAATTGCATTTCCACTCCTGAAAATACATGAATTTCTATCGAAAACGCTAAAATAAATTGGGGAAATTGGGGTAAAATGTGTATTTAAAACGATGCGTGCGGCCATGAAAAAGTTTCGCCCAATTCCCCGCACATTGTACTTAGCTCAATTAGATTTACATTTGTTTCAAGTCACGGTATGGGGGATTTTTTAAGAACTTTATTGAATTTACTTTACTGTTTTGAAAATTAAAAAAATCGTGCGTTATCACATGAGACATAACGAAAAAAAGACGAAGGAAACGCATGGTATCTTGCTATTACATTAATATGTATGCATCCAACAACAACTTGAATGTCATTGCACTAAGGGCCAGTATCGCGATCAAGCGGGACAAAATTAGTTACTCTACAACCAAGTATGTATGTATTTCTGTCGCATAGTGTCCTCGGCAAAGTTGTTGATCAGGGTCATCAATGGTAAATAATGTAGCAGTTTGTAATTTATCCGCATAGGTGGCGCCACCATCTAACTTTTTAGTTTTAGGTACGTCCTAAAAACTTCGCGTTCTCGGCAAAGTTGTACATTTTGACAAAATAAACAACTTTTTTTTTTAACGTCAAATTTGCATAGCTTACTGTTTTTGAATTATTAAAAAAAATTGAAGTGTCAAAATTTAGTTTTTGAGTTTTATTTTGGCATTTTCACAAGTCCTGTGAGTTCAAAATATTTCCTGACGCAGATATGTCAAACAATAAGTTTTTTACAGAATTTGGTGGAATATTAACATTAAAAATCGAAGAAGATCCTGGCCCAAAGTACATTGAAATGATTAAATTATTTGAATTTGAATTGTTTCTATTTCTGGACCATTTGCATTATTCTCGGTAACAAAGAGACGCCACACTCATTTTATTGTATACAAAGGCGAGAAAATTTAGAATAACGGCTTAAAAAGCTTCTCCATCATTAGCTGGATATGTGTTTATTTACTAGGTGGTAATGGAATTTAGGAAAAGAACGAACATGATTGCTGTTCAGGATTTCATAACCACTCTGTAGATGTTTAGCTTAGCGTGTGTTCAGTTTGAGAGCAAATACTAAATAAGAGTACATCTCTCCAGAGAGAAAACTCATCAGAGAAGACTCTCGCCTTCGCTCCCCTACTGCACTTCGACATCGCGTCCATCCAATAATGCCGCTAGCCAGAGTCAATGCAATGCAGACCGTATCCACCCGCATAATATGACGCGTCTCACTACATCTCGCACTGCTGCTGCTGCTGCCGTTCACAACTATCTGGCCTGCAGATGTAGACATACCTACCTACATTACACGCTGTAGCTCCCCATCATCGGTCAGTTTCGAAAAGTGTTGTGAGTAAGCAGCACACTGAACGAAACTGGATCCGATCCACCACGAGGACGACGACGACGACGACAACGATGATGGTGAGGAACTTGGCGCGCGCTCTTGTTTCTGCCCCTTGCAGGGTTACCACGCGGCACCGCCGCGCCGGTTACCAGCATCACGCGCGGTCCTCTACCCAGACCTGGTCCTGATTCGGTCACATCGGCGGCGCTTGGCTCGCTCGCTGACTACACGAAACGAGAGACAAGCTCTAAATTGAAATAAGTATGTTTTTGCTGGCTCAGCCGCAGCAATTTCTTCGCTTCACACACTGGCTGTGTGAGTCATCATCGATAGGGGAGCGTTAAGTGGGAAGGATTCGATGGTAGGGTATATGTACCATTCCTTGGCCTAATTTGCAAGCCGCCATGACAATTTTGATCATAACTAATGAATTAATAGCACTAGAAATAATATGATGAGCATATTACACACTCTAGGCAATGCATGTTTCACCATTTGGAAGTAAACTAACGTAAATATTCAAGAATTTACTTAAAGAAGTTGAAAAGATTCGATGCGATGGTATGCAACGTTGGTCTATGGTACATAAATTGGCCTATTAGTGGATACAACGTTGGCCTATTGCTTTCTATGCACTAGAACCACCAATTATCTCATTTTTCAATATTTCTGCTGAAGTATTATCTCTGTTTGTTCACCAATCTTACTTTTAAATTACATTTTCGGAGCCAAATTTTCAAAAAACTATAAATAAATCACTTAAACTAAAGTTCTTTCTTAATGTAGTAACGAAAACAACGCAACCCTTTTATTGTGTTATATTTTTACAGTCATCGCACACAAAATCTTTCTTCCTGTTCGTTCTTTCTGGTTCTTACGCAAACAATGTTGTGACGTCACTTTATCGGTGTTTTTGACGTCACTTTACTGATGGTCCAAGATTTGGGTACATAGTGAAAAAAATGTCCTCAATATTGGGCCCACGTTCAATTTGTGAAATAGTTATTATTCGTAGAAAACAAATACACAACTTCAAAAAAGCGTCTTTGACCGTCGCATCAAATGTACAGTTATTGAAAAGTCAATTCGAAATGTTCCAGATTCTTGAGATTTATGATCATGTGTATAGACTACCCACTAAGCCGAAGAATCACGGCGTCTACAAAAGCTAAACAAAGTGACATTTTCATTCAATTTTAATGCTCCAAAGTGCATAAATTGAAACGAAATGTTATAGTTGTTTGGCGTATAGCTTTTCCGATATCCAGTTATGCGTGTTTGTTTGAGTTTTTGGATTACGTTGAGATAGGCCGAACGAGGGGACTATGCCAACGAAGCATCCCGATACCCTATTAACGTTGAACGTCAATGCGGATTTTCTACAGGAAAGATTAGCGATTCACCAATCAAAGATCTTAGAACAGCCACATTCTACAGTACTCTATCAATACATACCTAAAATCCGTGAACAAATGGCAACAAAATGGAAATGAAGATTCCTATACGACAAATCGGTATAAAAGTAAGAATCAACAAATTGGCTAAACTGCAGTTAACGCGTATTGGAATGATATTTAGCAGATTATTTCGATGGGTACCATGAAAATGTGAACATCTCGGTGATGAAGAACTCGTCCTCTTTCTAGTAATGACTCGTAATCCTGAATCAAGCGAGAATTATTCCCTTCAATTTCATAGACAACTACTAAACGCACCTTTAGATCAGATCGCGCACGTTACTTCCACTATGGAGGAGGTTGTTGAATGTTAGTTCAGCTGTGCTGCGCTCTGCGACTCCTCAAAGGGTATCCCGCTTCTACTGGGTTACCCATCCAGCCTGCATCGGCTTTGCGTCATGTAAAGTGGTGGCGGGTGTTGAAGCCACGTAGACTTTTTGGAGAGGGGGGTCTGGCCAAAGTCTACGCTCCATACAAAATTCAAAATTGTTGTATGGACAAAAGTCAACGAGGGGGGAGGGGGGGGTCTGAGATGGTAAAAATTTGGTCTACGTGGTTTATGAACAGGCCCTAAGCGCGGTTAAGTCCGTAAATAAGTACAGAGTAGTAAGGCGAAAATTCAAAACTATCCAAACAACCACCAACATATGATCGCCACCATACATACAGCTTTAGATGCAAAGAGAAGCGAGTTTTCCTGAAATTTTAATAATAAAGCACATCAAAGATCGAGAGAGGATTCTCTTGGTTGCCCTATATGGTGAGATGATTCAAATCCACCGAAAAAGAGACTTTATTGGGGCCCTGTGATGTTTTCAGTATGCACAGTAAAAGCACTGATACAGTAAATTATTTGTAATTTGGAAATTATTATTAAATTGTTACTGCACCTGCGACCTGCATATCGAGTTGGTTGTTAACCACTTCATTGATGTTGACGATCTTTCTATGGTTGAGATCCATCTGAAGTATGTTCACAGCAAAGGCTGAAACTATAGAACAGATTTCAACTATACAGAATAAATCTAGATCTTGCTTTCGAATATCGGCTTTGCAGTCTTTTGAGGGAATCGAAAACATTAGTTTATGATTTTTCCCGACGTTTCGGTCAGTATGGGATCTTCTTCGAGAGTTCAATTGGTCAAGATGGCTTTGCTAAACTCAAAAAATGCCTTGCGGATGTTTTGGTATAGATGGAGTCTGATCGGTTTTGAACCGTCGTGATGTGAACAATCTCCTACCTCGGTTTTTAGGTGCAAAATTCTGGTAAAGTAAAGTGACTTCTGTTTGTTGTCGGTTTTTCCTAGTTACGGAGTTTTCTTGTGAGTGCAGTGGACCATGGCAGGGAAAATGTTGTTATTGAATCTTACATTTTCGGCGATATCTACGAGAAAAGATGTCTCTAATAAGTACACAATATTCATCGTAAGGACCGTATCGTTCATTAAGAGTACACCTTTGAGGCCCTGTATTAAAAAGACTAAGTCTTATTTTGACAACTGCTGTGTGTTGTAAACAAAAGATAACCTTCATGAAAAGTTGAAGTTTTTGCTCAAGTGGAGCAACGCGAGTGTTTACGGATGAGAAGCGAAAATGACCAGGTACTGCTATGATAAATGATTATCGCTAAGAAAATTAGCAAACGTTGGAGGTGTTAGCGTTTTTTCTGTCCAAAATGCTGTCAAACGATTCGGTATGCATAACACACTGACTTACCCGCACGCGACAGAAAACCAGGTGCGTCCAAGTCAAATTTGGACAGCAAAATTTGCAAAATCTTCAAAAGAAAAAAAGGAGGCAATCATCATAGATTGCGCAAAAAAGTGTGGAACGACTATTGGTATGGTTCAGCGCGCCAAGGAGCGTAATTCCCTGAAGACTTACTCAAAACAGAAATGTCCAAAAAACAGTCAAATTCTGGCGGATTATGTGATAACTTGGGCTCGGAAACTGTACAACGATGTTTTGAGCAAAAATTACATGTGCATAATCATGGATGATGACACGTATGTCATTGGACTACAAGGGACTTCCAGGGGCACAGTTTTTCACTGTGAAGCGTGGCACTGATGTTCCGAAATCGGAGAAATCGATTTTTTGCAAAAAAGTTGAGAAAATGTAATAGTTTGACAAGCAATTTGTCAAAGTGGTATGAAATCGTTCACCGTCCCAAGCATGAACGTCGAAACATACCGGAAGGAATGCCTCCAGAAACCAATTCTTCCACTTATCTGAAAGCACAAAGGTCCTACATTATTTTGGTCGGATTTGGCATCCTGCCACTATGCGCGTGACACCTTTGACTGGTATGAAGAAAACAATGTCCAATTTGTGGAAAAGGCAATGAACCCTTCAAATTGCCCGCAAATTAGGCACATTAAGAAGTATTTGGCTTTGATGAAAGGGAAATTACGGCAAAAGGATAGAGGAGCAGAGGACGTCATCAAATTCAAGAAAAACTGGGCCAACCCAAGCAAAACCATCGACGGAACGGTTGTCCAAAACCTTATGAAGAACACCAAGAAGAAGGTGCGAGAGCTGGCAAGATCCACGAAAAATTATATATAAAATGATACCATGGGCTTTTCTGATGGTCAATAAACAATGTAATTGAATTTAATTTACAAAACAAATAAAACATTTTCAGATACAGTGGCGTTTCGGTTTTATCACTAGTCATTTTATTCACTACTCGCCAAATTCACTCTCGATTTTATCACGGTTTTCGTTTCGTTTTTATCACGCTTTTTCTAAAACATTGTGAAATCAACATGAAATAGCACAGAACATAAAAATGTTATTGCGTGACTACCTTTCAGGGCTATCCACAGTCTGGAGTAGTCTTGACTATGAAATTAATGAAAGAATAGCTTTTTTTGAATGGAGAGGGTTTTAGTGGATTCTAAATTTCATAGCAAATATATAACAAAAAGCAAAATAATTTTATTTTAAGTCAACTGTACATTTTATTGAATACTAGCTGTCCCGGAAAACTTTGTTTTGTCAAGTTGTGGTGGTTGGACAACTGTTGAGGTTATTGCAGCACCTCACTCTAGATTTATTTGATGTTGATAGTGCTGAATTTCTTCTCGGCTAAAAAAATCAGTATTTCTACAGTTTCAATACTTTTTCGGATGATTTTCATAACTTTTCATATGTAGGATACATATGCAGCCAGGTTCATGTAAATACAGCCATCCTGAAGACGGATCGTACAGTGCAAAAATTATGCTGATTGGTTCCTCCGTTCGTACGTTTTAATGCCTCAAAGCGAATTTAAACTCATTTTTATTAATAGAGATGTATATCTCGAACCCTCGACTAATATTATATTAGTGATGTTCAGTCATCAGTAGGTCGGCACCAGAGGCACGTTCTCCTCTATTTGGGATGTTCAGTCATTGAACATTTCCCATTTAAGGAAAAAAAATCAAATTTTCTAAATTTTGTATGGACGAAAGTCTACCAGGGGGAAGGGCATCTAAGATTACCCAAAATGAGTCTACGTCTTAGTTTACATACAGCGCCTGAGCAATACAATCATTCACAAATTGCTAAAACTCTTGAATATATGAATAACGATTCAAAAATTTTGTAGCTTATCGATTTTTAATATAAAATTCACATTTATTTTTCATTTCGCTAAATTCACGGTTTCGCTACATTCACGGCTAAATTTTTTTTGACCGTGATAAAATCGAAAAACCACTGTACAGCAATTTTCAGGTGTACTCATAATTAACGATACAGTCTTTATATTAGGTAAAAGAGTATCAATTGAAATTGATGTCACACTCTTTTCGTTAAGGGATCTAGTTTTGCCTGACAAAGACAAAAGCAGAACTTTTCAATCAGAATCCTTTTAGCAATTAAATTGAATACCACAAAACCTTAAATTTTCTAACTTGCACATGAATAACATGCACTGAACAAACGACCATATCAAACATTGATCACTTGATTCAAATCCCGAACAGAGAGAAAAAAATGTTTTCTTATGCACATATAATAACAAAATTATGCTGTAAAAAACTTAAACGATTTTCTTGTACCGACTTTTTGAACCCTCTAAGCAGAATACCCTCTATGAATGAGTGTAATCAGTTTCGTACCTTTTAATTCCGCCCTATGTTGCTTATCCTTTGACAGATACGCGTATTTCGACTACCACTTGTAATCTTCCTCAGTGTCAGTTATCCAGTGGATAACTGACACTGAGGAAGATTACAAGTGGTAATCGAAATACGCGTATCTGTCAAAGGATAAGCAACATAGGGCGGAATTAAAAGGTACGAAACTGATTACACTCATTCATATTAAACGATTTGATGGAATACTATTTTATATGCAATGAAATATGTTATTTTACATGGTGATCGATAGACAGTATGATAAATTTTTATTACGTCTGGTCCATCAAAATGCATGTCATGTGAAAAAGCATTGAGTTATGTTTAAAACAACAACATATTAACGCATTTTATATTACCTACTAGCATTCCCAACACATTACATCCGCATTGCTTTACATACACAACGAACGCAATCATAAAATCCATACCCGACAAGCATTCTCTTGCGTTCTCTTGCGATCACATGCGTCGAAGCAGCTCCATCGCATCTCCGCACTCATCGCAACTCATCTACTATGTACGGTTCATGCGTTCTGCATATAGTTTCCACAGAGTGTGCTTCGACGCTTATCCGATCTCTTATCTCTTTGCATCGCACCTCAGCCACTATGTGCTCAACGTTAAGTGTGTGAATGTTGGCGATCTCCTATTTCTAGGCGAGAATGGTATCTACCTCGTCTGTACATAGGCCATTCCTTATTTGGAAAAAAAAATTGGAAAAGTTAAACGTTCTACATTGTAAAATTATCGTTTTACCTTTAAAAAATCTTGTCAAAACTTGAAGTCAGTACATCAAGGCTAAGGGGTTCCTCATCGGGCCTAATTTAGTCTAGTCAAGTCCATACATACACAGCCATACATTGAATGAATCCTGGAAAATGATAGAATCGACTACTTCTAACAATTTTCTTGTCATTATAAATGTTTCTAGTGTTTCAAGCATTAAAGCGGTCATACCTTCTATTAGGCGTTATTTTGTTCCCTCATAGGCAGGGAAGGGAACATTCACTTGCAAATAGTTACACTCATTTGCTATTATCTCAGCTAAGAAGCGTGCAATCAAGAAACGATGTATGTGTAATTTACATTTACCTCGTGGAGAGCTGCCTTCGCAGATTCCTCACGACTTCGGTATGCGCGTGCGACTCCTACTTCATTCGGCAAACTTTTAGACTAAACCACAAGGCAGAAGTCATCCATACATCGTTTCTTGATTGCCCGCTTCTGAGCTGAAAAAATAGCAAGTGTGTGTAACTCTTTGCTTACTCATAAGGTCTAAACTTCTCAAAAATTGGATTCTTTAGCGGTGTTGAGATAATTCCATATTCAGAATCTGCATGCAAAACTGAGCCGAAATCCAAATTTTCATGAATTTTGGTGCCCGGGAACCTATTTAAAAATCAATTTGAAGTTTGTATGGGAGCGATTTGTCGAATCACCCCTCGTCGCATTTTGTATTGGGCGGAGCTGTCAAGCAGTTGGCCAGCTGTCAAAAGGTGATTTCGAAAAATCTCTTCGAAAGCGATTTTAGGTACCAAAATGAAGTTCTAAAAATCTGAAAAAAATCATGGTGGTTCAGAAAAAGGTGCTCTTTTGTATAAAATCAAAAAATCAATACATTTTTCTTAATTTAAAAACCCAATTGTATAGGGATAAAAAAGCATGAAGCCAAAAGGAACCTACTCTATTTTGTCAAATAACTGGATATATCGTAATATATAGAATGGATATATCGCAAGTCTAAGCACATGTTTGGGCCTTCAGGGTATTCATCGGGTATTTTTCCATAGATTTCCATACAATTTTTGAGAAGTTTAAGTCCCTTGAGGGACCACTTAGCCTTAAGATACCTTCAAATTTTAGCATGATCTTTTTGTCTTTCTCGTACACCAAAGTGTACTAAAAAGCTATATGTTCACTCAAAAAACAAATTTTCTTTTCAATAGAAGGCTCGGAGATTCGAGTCATATATACACATCTACTCAGGTCGACGAATAGAGATGATGTCTGTGTGTATGTATGTATATGTATGTCTGTGCGCAAAACAAGTTCATACAGTTTTAAGGCACTTCCCAATGACCGAATACGGATACGAGTTATTGCTCGAATCGAACCGTAATTTTACCGCATTATTTGCAATTGAAAATGGTGTGGATCGGTTGAAGCGTTCCGGAGTTTTGGCCATGCTAAAACTATGATTTTCCTATTAAAAACCGCACAAAATCGATACCCTTTTTAACGGTTGATTCAAATATTTAGTAAGTGGTCGATTGACCATTCGCGGCGCTGGTATCGTTTTTGCTCCTGTTCGACCTTTGCCCACTACCGCCACCTAGTGATGATTCGGTTAAACACAGTACGTTTAACATTGAGAGATTACGTTTTCGTGACGATGTTTATTATTAAAATTTGTTCTAGGTGTTACGTCTGTTTTTCAGTGCCACACAGACTGGTAGAACTGGCTGTGTGGCAGAGGGTTAACATTGGGGTGGGGAAGCCAATTGTTAGGTGAAAACTGATAGATTAGTGTGAAGGTGCGCTGGTTGAATAACTTGTAGGCATGATAAGATAGATTGATTATAATGTGCTGTGAAATTGGCACAAATTTCCCAAATGAAGGATAACATGCCTCTGGAGTCGACCTACTGATGCATCCCCAGGCTCAGATTAAGGATTGTGGAAGCCCGGGGCCGGAGCGAATATGGAGGCCCCTTGAAGGTACAAATACAATAAGCAAAACAGTTTTACTTTGTTTTTGAACAGTACTTGAGCAAAATGAAAAATAGAGTTAATCTTTAGCCAGCATAAACGGTATTTGTGGGGCTCCTAAAATGTGGGGGCCCGGGGCCCTAGCTCCCCAAAAAAAATTGTCGCTAGTCAAAACGTCGCTATTCTGTTTGGTGCTGGCGCCATGATACACATGAGCAATGGGAAACTTTGCATGTTTGGTTAAGTAAATAGGGTATGTGTGCCATCAGTAATCACGATCCCATATTCATCCTATTTGAAAACAAGCGATTACGGCACCGATTGATTCCGTTCTTTTTGTTTTCAATCGTTCTGACAAAAAATACAAAAAATGAAACAAAACAAACAACGCTTCAATCCTTTGTGTTTCATAGGGTGAAAATGGGAGCCACATGCTTAATAAGGGAACCAATACTCTAAATGAAAAAAGTTTAACGAAACAAAATTTTATCATAAATCTGTTTCCAGATACATATTTAACTAGGATAATAGTATCATTATAAGTTCTCATTGAACTCAAAGCGCAACGTTTCATCACTTGACTACAAATTCACGCAAAAAAAACTCAACCACTTCTGGTTCTGAGTTTGCTCACTGGTGTTGTTAATGCATGCATATATCACAATGTTATCTACCTCCAACAATCGTCCGTGCCTAGTTTTCCGTCAAACTAAGCAAAGGAAAAAAAAATGTGAGTAAATTCTGTGCGATCACGTTTCCTTAGCAGGAACTTTTCTTATAGACATTTTTTACTGATTTACTTATATTTTTTAATAAAAACAATTCAAGGAGATGATTTTCTTTGGGTGATTATTGCCACCTGTTATATCTGTATTATATATTTTGATATCATAACTTACCTCACGCCGAGGACCTGGGATCGAATCCCACTCCCGACAAACTCACTAAATGTGAGTTCTTCCTTCGGAAGGGAAGTTAAGCGTGGGTCCCGAGATGAACTAGCCTAGGGCTAAAAATCTCGTTAATACAGATAAAAAAAAATCATAACTTACCGTAATGAAAAATTTCACTTTCTACGTTTTTACGAAATTCTTTACAGTGTTTGGGAATTCATAAGTACATTATTAAAATTCACAACTACTCTTAATCAAATGCTGGAGTTCCCAAGTAATCTCAAAGCCCTTCTAGAAATACGATCGCATGACGTATGATGTTGTGATGCCTCCCATTTTCACTATGAACGGAACCATTAAAAGGAGTGTCCAAGTCCATCGTGGTGCTGAACGCTGACGGCTGTCCCACTACTACCTAAACAACAATAACAACAACAACGAAACGGAACCGATTAGACCAAGCCCTAACTCCCGCGTCCGTAAGTAAAGCAGGCAGCCAGTAGGTTGGTACCGAAACGTTGGCTTCTGTTGCCCTTTGCAGAAGTGATGGACTTAGCCTGCGACATTGTGGAACAAACCCCACCGTGTGGAATTTTCCTTCATTATAGTTACACTCGAGTTACCCTAATAAAAAATCAGTTTTGCGTCACACAAAATGATACATTTACAGTTCTTTTTATGGTAAAGTACCATAAAATATAAGGTTATATGATTTTTAACTGAACATATAATATATGTTATGATATTGAGTCTAGTCATACCAAAGGGGATGACACTAGCAATCGCAAGTCGATGTATCCTAAAAAGACAACGTATCAGTTGAAAAGATGAACAACCTTTTGCGAATTACTGCGAGTTTTGTCACGTTAAGTTGTCGCAACAGAATCACATTTCGTCTTTGTGATAGAAAATATTAGCGTGGCCGGCAATAAAAGTTTTCATGCTTTTTCAACCCAGACTCCGTTTGCCTAACACTATTTCGAAATGATACAATATATTGTAATTGTATCATTATAATCATTTCGTTCTGGGTACATTTCTCATCGGGAAAGGACTAAGCAAGTCGAGGTGGGCCGAGGAGACAAGATTTTTCCTTTCTTCAACGTTTCGATGAGTACACCGACAACCAGCCCAACTATAACCAACGAGGACGACAACCGCCGTCGTCGTCGTCGTCATCGGATCGGACCGTATGGACTGTGGAATAGGTTTAATGGTACGGAAGATAGCCATCGGCCGACCGACGACGTGGTCGTCTTCACCAACACAATGCGCTGCTGTTGCTGTGACTGTTTGCACTATTTGTTGTTGGTTGGTTCCTACCTACCTAGTTTTCCGTTCAATAATCGTGCCGATCGTCGTCGGTTGGATGACGGTTTGTAACAAGGTTCACATTTTTTTTGCTTTCTTCGAGTGTTTCAAACAAATGGTCCTACAGTTTTGCAACTGGGTGGTCCGAGCGAAGCTATGGAGCTTCTTTGTTTGTAATCAGTTAACATGGGAAAATATGGGTTGACTACTTGGTCGGCTATACACGTGTAATAAATACAATGTAAACGAATAACAAATAAGATGAACGATATTAGAATACCCATAGGAGGCATGGGAAAGCATTTTTTATTACTAAATATTTTTAAATGCCTACAAAATCGAGTGCCTAGAACAGTGATCAATGGTTCAGGATCCTTATTTACGAGAGTTTTTCTTAAGAAAATTAAGAATATCTTTTGAACAACCAGATGACATAGCAACAATCTCTGAGTACAAAAAAAGCGTTCCGGAAGCTTAAAAAGTGATTCTAAGTCGACATTGATGAGAAATTTGAACAACTTTTTGAACACATATTGAACATTTTTCCACCTACGAATTAATGCAACTGAATGCTCATACAAAACTAAACTAAAAAGCAGGCTCTATCCCTGTGGGAACTTATCACCATAAATAAAAATAAAAATATACAGACCTCTATCTATATGTAAAAATACTCATTGCAAGTGGGTAGTTACCATACTTTGCTAGATTTATGCCATTAGAGGTGCTTAAGTAACTTCCTATCACTTATCATTGGATTGAATACTGTTGGTCCATTGTATCGTAAAAAAAAAACTAACACCCGCTATCCGGATAAGCATTTGAGCGAATAAGACGTTGCTCTTGTGACTTGTACGTTATCTCAACTGAGCAGCTGGCTTTTGAGTTCCGCTACAACAACATCTCAAGAGTCATCAAACAACTGAGCTTCATGGCGGAGGTCATTCTACTGCCGAATTCTAATATCCACTCCACTAATGGGGTAAAAACATTGCGCTTTAGTTTATTCAATAAGGTACTGTCCTGACCTTTGATTTCAGGCCAAACATGTCTAAAGGTCCTATCTGCAGAAAAGAGACTCTCTTTGGTTTCCCTCTTTTTCGTTAATATCTCAGCTGTTTATTTGTATTATGATTGTCTCCTTGCATTGAACGATGGTCAAAACAATCGACTTTTGATTTGTACCGAAAAAATAGTTGAAAAGTATACCATTACTTTGCAATAATTGAAAGAGAAAGTGAACAAAGAGAGGCTCTCAAATGCAGATAGGACCTATTGAAATGTTTGGCCTGATTTGGTCAGCAATTGGTCAACTTAGTTTATGAACAACCTCTAATCTACATCAGCAGAATAAGGGAGTGCCTCATTGAGGTACCTACACTACAGCTTTTGAACTATTTAATTATTGTCAATTACTCAGAGTCAAGACATACCCTTCCGATAAAAAATTGTTCAAGCTCATATAATTGCCAATTTATTTCTAATGTTTAGACCTCAATCTAATCGAAAGATAATGATGTAAAAACACTTTGGACGTGACTCAACCGATGTTTTTTTTTCTCCAAAAGTGTGTGGATGAAGGCAAGGAGGGGGGAGGCAATTGGCCCTCCTATTTAGGATGACCATATGGAAATAAGGTGAGGACATAGACCGAATTCGATTGAAAAAGGAGAACATTTAAATGAAAAGAAGGACGCTTTAAAAGGCAGCACAAACATATAAAACAAATTAGGAAAAACTTATATATTGGGTTTATAAGGCATTACCCAACAAACATTTTTGCGTTACATTCTTCAATTGAATTTTTCAAGAGCATCCAGATTATTTTATAAACACCACAAGAAAATTAATTGAAATTTACTATATTTCTTACGATGGAAATTAAATCTAATTGTTTATTTGACTGAAATTGTGTAGATCCCATACAAATGTACTTTTTAAAATAATCTCTTTAAATCATGGAGAATTAGCAATGTTTCAATCACTTTTTCTATCTGCTGTATAACAGTCGGACTAAAGCAGAAGACGCTGAATGACAAGAACGAAATCGAAAACAAATCATAAACGAAAAAACCCCAGATTAATCCAACTTCTTTTCATTAGGTTATTGAAAGAGCAGCTATTTGATGTGCTGCATGCATGGGTTTGTTTTACTTTTATAATTTGTCACTTTCGGCATTTTCTTGCTAATCATTCATCAGGTTATAGAAAAATCACCGATTCGATGTATCGCACGGATTTGTTCGCTTTTACATTTGGCCAATTTCAGCGGGACACCCGGAACTGGTTTCGAAACAGAACCGGTTGTCCCAAATATGGTCTGAGACTATTTTGTTATTAATCGTTCATTAGGTTTTCCAAAAAGCTGCTATGGTCTGAGATTATTGTCCTGCTTACCGTTCATCAAGTTATCGAAAAAGCCGCGGAACCGGTTCCGGAATATTACCGGTTCAGATAAGATCGGAGACTATTGTGCCGCTTTCCGTTCATCTGGATACTGAGAAAGCCGCAGTTTGATGTGTCGCATACATGGGTTTGTTGCATTTTTATATTTGGCCCCTTCCTGGGGTACTGGTCCTCCGGAACACCTAAATGGCAATAACTCCGGACCGGCTGGACCGATCCGACCCATTTTCAATAGGAAACAATGGGACCAGATTCCGCATCGAATGTACCGTCGGTCATTGAAATCGGTTGAGGTTTACTGCTAAAAAGTGATGTGAGTTTTTTGTACACACACATATACAGTATACACACACAGACATCACCTCAATTCGTCGAGCTGAGTTGATTGGTATACGTGACTCGACCCTCAGAGCCTTCTGTCAAAAAGTCAATTTTGGAGTGAACATATAGCCTTTCTGGTACACTTAGTGTACGAGAATAGCAAAACATCAATAAAAATCACTAATCATTTCAGTTTTCTGGACTCAGTAACATCCTTTTAGTCGGCTACAATGACTTTTCTATTATATTTTGCCAGAAAATTCAGTATCATGACCATAATAAATATTTACCAGTTGTTTTATACCATTTTAAATAATTTTTAAGTTCGAAAAGGAGGAAATTTCCATGGAAAAGGAGGACATAGGGTTTTTTTTAGCAAAAAAAGGACACATCCTTCTTTAGGATACCATATGGTCACCCTACTCCTAACTAAATTTCTGTTCGATTAGAATGTCAAAAACGATTCCAGAAAATGTTGCTGCAATACACAATAAAATTTCAATATTTTATGCAATTTCAGCTAGATCTGATGAAAAATGTCTGGAGAAATCTTCGAAGGAATTCCAGGAAATATTTCTGACGAAACCGTCGAAGCGTCTCCAAAAAGAACCATTGTAGGGTATTCTGCCGGGATCCCTGAAGGAATTTATGGAGGAACCTTTGGAGTTATTTGCGCAAGATTGTTTCAAAGATATCTTGATTTTATGAAGAAAAAATCTAAGGGACAACTTTTGAAGAAATCCCTTCCTGAAACTATAAAATACTAAGAGTCCCTCCCTGGAGATAAATCTGTAGAAATCCTGGAGAAATTTCAAAAGGAATTAATGTAGGAATTCCAATTAAAATTCATAAAAGAATGTCAAAGAAATCTTCAGTCCAACTCCTGTAAAAAAATCTGAAAGTATTTTTGAAGGAATTACAGGAAAAATTTGCATAAATTCCTGGAGGAACTCCAGGATAAAAAATCGAGAAACGCTTGGTGAAACTCCAAGAAAAAAATATTAAGAAACTTTAGAAGAGTTCCTGAAGATATCCTTCAAGTACTTGTACCCTTCAAGGTGGATTTTCTATTAAAAAAATCCTTGGGGAATTTGGAAAATCTCTTGAGAAAAATCCAAAGGACCTGCTGTAGAAATTTCTAGGAAATGTTCCTGGAGAAATTTTTGAATCCGTAGAAAAATTCCTAAAGGTCCTTGGAGGAAATGCTGGAGGGATTTCTGGGCAAATGTAAGGAGGAGTACTACTGAAATTCCTGAATCTATACAAACTTCTGCAGGAATCAGTGGAGAAATTGCTGCAAGAATCACTGGAAGTAAAAATGCAAGCATCTCTGGAGGAGTTTTTGCTGGATTTTTTGGATAAAGGAGTTAAAAAACTCTATAAGTATTCCTGAAATGATACCAGGCAAAGTTGCGGAGGACATCCACAAACAACGTCCTAAACGAATTCTTGCAAAAAAATCTTAAAGGCACATCTGGAGGACACTGAAGAAATGTATTAAAGATTACCTGAATGAGTTTTTGATTCCTTGGAAGATTTTATGAATGAATTCCTGAAGTAATTTCAGGAAAATATCCGTTGTGCAATTTTGGAAGGAATCCATAGAAAATTTTAAGAAGGAGACATTTCTGGAAAAATCCCTATAAAAATTAAAACAAAACTTGGTGTAGATTTTTTCAGAAATCCCTAGAAGTTTATCTTATCTTTTATCTTTTTGGATTATCTTTAAGAATTTCTGAAAGAATTCTCGAAAAAAAATACTTGAAAAAATGTGCTCAAGAAGACTTTTGCGAAGGAATTTCGAACTTTTGATTTTGTGGATTTTTTTGCTGGAGGGTTCTGGATTTTTTTTAAGGAATCCGTGGATGAATTTTTGAAAAAATCTCAGGATCTGTTTTCAGAAAGAGGAGCATTTTCTGAGGAACTCTGTAGCAATTCATAGTGGATTTTCTAAACGAATCCATGGAACAGTTTTGGAAGGAATCCATGGAAGGGTTTATCAAAGAGTTCCTTAGTTTCTGAATGAATCTTAAGCGATCTTCAGAAAAAAAAATATGAATGAATCTATGAATTTCCAAAGGAAATCCCTGGAAGAATTCATTAAGGAATTCTCACAGGTACTTTAGAAGGAATCCATGGCAGAATTACTGAATATTACAAGGAAGGCTTTCTAAAGGAATCACTGGAACATTTACTGAAGAAATCAATGGAGGAATTGTTGAAGAAATCCGTGAATGGCGCTGTCAAATGTCAAAATATCCGATGGGCACACTTCTCATTGCATTCTGTTTGACACCACGATTATCTGGTCAAATTTTCAGCTTAATCAGGTAACTTTGGCGGTGCTAAACTCGTTTCATGTTTTGTATTGGAGTTTATCTGGGAAAACATCATTTTTAGCAGAGAGCCTCTGAATTTTCTTGAATCACATAACCGATAATTTGGAACTATAGCCTAATATTTCCCGTTAACCTTTGTCGAAAACCGGAAAGAGGTTGAACGCTTATGAAAAAAAGTTATACCCTACGCAGTCTACGCATAATCAGCAAGATTTTTTTATGTTTACTTGTTAAACGTTTATCTGTAGGTACATAATATTTTTCTCACAAGCGTCTGATCACTTTGCGATCTTCGACATAGTTTTCGGCACATGTGAGACTATAGTTCTTCATAACCGTTTATGTGATTTAAAGAAAAAAAGAGCTACTAACGAGAAAAAACGATGTTTTCCGATATAAACTCCTATAGAAACTTCAAACGAATTGAGCACCGCCCAAATATTAGCAGATTTAGTCTAGTCTAGTCTAGTCTACACATACACAGCCATTCATTGAAAGAATCCTGCAAAATGATAGAATCGACTAATTCTACCATTTTTCTTTTCATTACACTAGTTTACAAAATAAAACGAAAGTAGTTAACTTTTTTTTGTCAATGACCAAAATTTTTGAAGTGCAATTTAGCGATGATTTCCAAACCGCACATAAAGAAGCAGTTTTTATGATTTAGCTCAATATTAAGTTAAACAACTTTTTAAAATATGGAATTTACTAAAATTCAAATATCTTGCGTTTTGTTGAACCATTTTGAAATCTTTTTCCATCAATTAAAAGCTGAATACAATACCATTCGATCATCTTAATGCAGGTATTGCGTCAGATTGATGAAGTTCAATATATTGGCGAGTTTTAGGGACGATCTTCTTAAATTTTAGCAAAATTTCCAAAAATATATGAAGAAATGTATTTTTATTTTAATAAGAAAAAAAACAATCTAAAAATTATTTCTCAACGTTTATTTGACATACACTGATAGGCAAAATAAAGTGCCCACCTTTTAGTTATTTTCAATTTCTCTCATTTACTTGGTTCAAATTAAAGTAAACACACTGTAGTTTTTTTTATTATCTTATTTTTTATGTTCTTTTTAAGTTTCACTTATGGAATACTGAAAAAAGGAGTTTTACTTAAAGAAAAAAAATCAATTTGTGTTGAAAAAAAAAACAGTGACAAAAAAAGCGCCCACTTCAAAAATCGATATGTTTTCGATAAGTTTCCATTGGAAGACCCCTCGATTGTTTATGTTTTGATATTTTGATATGTTTTGAAGCAAACGGCTTGACCTGGTGCATTTGTTTACGTGATCGCGTTTGATTAAGTTGAAAAAAATGGAGAACGTAGTGGTTTCGAAAGCAATTCCGTTGTGTATCCGAAAACTGGTAGTTCGTGATGTGCAAAACGGTGAATCGCACCGGGCTGTCGCTAGGAAGTACAGTATCAGTAAAGCAGCGGTTGGCAAAATTCTTCTGAAGCTTAAAACGTTTGGATCAGTGGTGGATCGCCCTGGCAGAGGCAGGAAGCGGAAAACGGATTTGAGAACGGACACCAAGATCATGCGCGAAGTCAAGAAGAACCCGAAGGTAACTGTCCGCGAGATTCAGGAAACCCTTCAGTTATCAGTTTCCGGTCGAACTGTTCGTCGCCGTCTCGTAGCACAGGGGTTGAATAGCAAACTTGCCCGGAAGCGCCCATTTATCAGCAAGGCAAACAAAGCCAAACGGTTTAAGTTTGCTAAG
The DNA here is from genome assembly GCF_035046485.1 of Aedes albopictus. Lineage (NCBI taxonomy): Eukaryota > Metazoa > Arthropoda > Insecta > Diptera > Culicidae > Aedes > Aedes albopictus. The sequence goes on from NC_085136.1 coordinate 88,316,136, forward strand.
GAGCATGCTGATAAGCCCCTAGAGTTCTGGAAAACGGTTCTCTGGACGGACGAATCAAAATTCGAGCTGTTTAACCGAAAGCGGCGGGTTCGTGTTTGGTGCAGATCGGGAGAGGAGCTTCAGGAGCGCCACATCCAAGGCACGGTGAAGCATGGAGGAGGAAATGTAATGGTGTGGGGATGTTTTTCGTGGAGTGGAGTGGGTAGTCTCGTGAAAATCGACGGGATAATGACGGCGGATTCCTATATCAACATCCTGCGAGAAAATCTGGAGGTTTCGCTGCTCCAGACGGGCCTTGAAGAGAACCTGGTCGAGAGCATGCCGAAGCGCCTGCAGGAGGTCCTGAAGGCCAAAGGAGGACACATCAATTATTGAAAAGCTTTTGTTTTACTTTAATTTATGTTTTCTGTAGCCTAAATGAAGTGGGCACTTTTTTTTGTCACTGTTTTTTTTTCAACACAAATTGATTTTTTTTTTTCTTTAAGTAAAACTCCTTTTTTTCGGTATTCCATAAGTGAAACTTAAAAAGAATATAAAAAATAGATAATAAAAAACTACAGTGTGTTTACTTTATTTTGAACCAAGTAAATGAGAGAAATTGAATAAACGATGAGGTGGGCACTTTATTTTGCCTATCAGTGTATCATAGTTGCAGTAAAAAAATCAGCTCAATCGGAGCATTGATTACGGAGAATGAGATGTGTGAAGTGAGCGCCTTTGCTTAAAAATAGAATAAAAATCGATTTCAAATCATCAACCTTGTATGGAAAGTCGAAAAAATTCCGCTCCACTGTATTTTTTTTCCTTCGCGTTTTCGAACTCAGGGCATGATTCTACACCAAAAATTATCATCAGCTTACCGAGTTCAAAAATGCTGTAAACTAGTGTTATTAATGCTTGTAGTACATCGGAAATGCATTACAAGCATTAAAGCGGCCAGGCCCCGCCCTAATATTAGCAGATTTAGCTGAAAATTTTACAGGAGCATCGTGGCGTCATATAGAATGAAATGAAAAGGGTGGCCATCGAATTTTTTGACATGTGGTATTTTGAGCCATGTTAATAGACATCTATGTAAAAGATGAGATAAAAAGGTTATGATCATGTTTAAAACTTCACAATTTACCCGAGTGATCAATTACACCCCGCTGGTCAATTTTGCCCCGGTTCACGGTACATACACTCCCGTTCAAAAGTTTGGGGTCACCCCCTCAAAAACATGTCATTTTTTTAGGCCCATATCTCCGCCAATTTGCGTCTGATTTCAAAACCCTAGGTTTCATTCAAAAGATAATAAGTCAAAGAAACTTTGAACATGATTTAAAAAAAACTTTTCCAAAAAAATTTATATGTAAACTTAACCCAAAGTTGCCAAATTTTCTAAAAAATGAATATAAACTTACGACAGTGTCGCTGGAAGTTGGGTCGACCAAATTTTAAGATGAGAGCGGTAATATGACCCATTTTCTATTAGCTTTCAACTGCTTTTTACAGAACTTAGCTAACAAATCTAGAAAAAAAAGTTATTAAGTAAATTAATCCTTGATGTCATCGGCCAAAAGTTTTGGGTCACACACCGTAAAACATGGAAAAGTGATTTGTTGATATCTTTGTCATCTTTCATTCAATTTTAATTCTTCTTGGCTTATTTGAAACAAAATGAATGATACTTACTGCATAGACATTGAACCACACATATTTGTTGAAATTTACATGCTAAAACTTAACGTAAAGTTGCCTCATTTTTTGAAGCGTGGTAAAATGTGCTAACTTTACATAACATTTTTATATACAAAAATCGTTAAATACGTTAAGTTGAAGACATCAAACGTAAATTTAGTTAATTATCTTTGAAATGAGCCAAAAATAATTAAAGTTGAACTATAGATGACGAAGATATCACCAAATAACTTTTCCATGTTTTACGAAAGTGACCCCAAACTTTTGGCCGATACATCATATTGAAGGGTGACCCCAAACTTTTGGTCGATGACATCAAGGATTAATTTACTTAATAACTTTTTTTCTAGATTTTTTAGCTAAGTTCTGTAAAAAGCAGTTGAAAGCTAATGGAAAATGGGTCATATTACCGCTCTCATCTTAAAATTTGGTCGACCCAACTTCCAGCGACACTACCGTAAGTTTATATTCATTTTTTTAGAAAATTTGGCAACTTTGGGTTAAGTTTACATACAAAATTTTTTGAAAAAGTTTCTTTTAAATCATGTTCAAAGTTTCTTTGACTTATTATCTTTTGAATGAAACCTAGGGTTTTGAAATCAGACGCAAATTGGCGGAGATATGGGTCTAAAAATATGACATGTTTTTGAGGGGGTGACCCCAAACTTTTGAACGGGAGTGTACATGTAACGAAACATCTGATGGCAGTTTTGATGAGATCAGTAGTCCCCAATGCCCGCAAATGTCAAAATCGAGACTCACCAACACATCTGCGTTAGTTATGAAAAGTTGGAGTTTTTACACTAAAATGTCATTATTTCAGCAAAGTTTGTGAAGTTTTATTAGTTTGGATGTTTCTAAAGGCTGAAAAAATATGTTTAGAACCAATAAAAAATATTTTGTTACCGATTTTCAAATGGCGATATTTCCTGTTTTATTGCATGGAGGTCACTTTTAATCCAGTGAGATGCAATTAAATAATTGCTTCTAAGATGGGAGTGCTTAATTTCTTAAGAAAGTTTGCTAAATAGTGATGTGCCCATACAAATCAGCGCAAACTTCATAACTATTTTTTGCTTTTTTCCTTTTCTCACAAATCCATGGAATATTAGAGGGAATCTCTTACCTTGGTATTTAGATACTTTGCACCTGACCCACCTATCTTGTTCTCTGTGCATCACGGGGTCTGTCCATAAACTACGTAGGAGGTACTAAGTACTAAGAGTACTAAGAGGGGAGGGAGGATTCAGATTCAGACGAAAGTACATGGTCCATACAAATTTCGAAAATTTTGTATGAACAAAAGCCTACGGAGATCCTGAGATGACCAAAAATGAGTCTACGTAGTTTATGGACAGCGCCACGCCCGCCATCTTGTGTCAACCGGATCTGTAGCGAACTTCAACTTTGCAAGGTTATCGGCAATCTTGCAACATACTAATGCTCATCTTATCCTTTCGGCTTTGGCTGTGTTCAGTATGTTGGGTTCGCCTGCAGTGTACTCATGGTTCATCCTTCTTCGCCATGCATCGCGATGTCTCCTCACATGTAGCCAAAGATCGGCCGTAACACTCGTCGCTCAAAGTACGAGGAGGTCCTCCTTGAGCAGAGGAGCATGGGTCCAGGTTTAGAGGACCACGCGGGGGTGAATCATGCCCAATCGCAATGTCTTCTGGAGCCCATAAAAGGCATGAGCTCCACTGATGCTGAGCCTTAGTTCTTCACGACTCCCGTTATTGTCGGACGTTAGTAAGCATCCGAGGTACTGCGGATCCCACCAACTTCAAGGTATTCCCATACATCTGAACACTACTTTCCAGACGGATCCTCTCGTGCTCGGTTCCTCCTACTTGCATTGCATGTACTTTGCTCCGCATTTCAGTGGCAGCTCTGTCACTCTCCAAATGTTCTGACGATAATGTCCCTGCCATCCGCAAAGTGGGCTTCGTGGCCGTGCGGTTAGCGGCGTCAGTCGTTTAGGCGTATTGTGAGTGTCACGGAGTGAGGGTTCGATTCCCGCTCCAGCCGGAGGAAACTTTTCGTCAAACGAAAAATCCTTCACTGGTCCACTGGGTGTTCCGTGTTGTCCGTTGCCTAATGTTAGTGAATGTTCAGCCTGTGCAACCTCTGGTTGAAGACGGTGTAGTGTCTTTTTAAAAAAGCTCACAAATTGACCGAATTTCGTGAAAATCGTGCACCGACTGTTGAGCCCCACTGACTGGTCAGATTATATCTCCTAAACCGATTTTGAAGAGTAGGCAGAACTTTCCGTCATTCCCGGCGAGATTCGAGAACTGGATTGTAGGTACACGATTTTGCACACCGTCCATCGTTGCTTTGATCAGTATGGTCAACTTCCCAGGAAAGCCATTCTCCTCCTTGAGCCCTGCGCGGTTGATACTATCGTATGCAGCCTTGAAGTCGATGCACAGGTATTCACGGCATTTCTGGAGGATTTGCCGTACGGTGCAGTTTTGGTCCGATGTCGACCGGCCGTCAATGAAGCCGGCTTGATACCTTGGTACGAGCTTATTCGTTTTAGACGACAGGCGACGGAATGGTGATCGCTTTGAAGTTCATACATTCCGAATGGTCGGCTTTCTCATGAATTAGGTATATTATCGCTTCCAACCACTCCTCAGGTACGTAGCTGCTCAGTTTCCTAAATCCTAAATGACTGTCATCCGGGACAGGCTTTTGGCCAGCTTTTCGGAGCAGGGCCCTACATTTTCAATTTCAATTGAAATTTTCAGGCGAAGTTTGTAAACAATGGTTTCAATCGTCAATGGAAGCAAGGCGCCGTCGTCGTCGCTCAGCCCGACTGTCATCGTCACCGATGAACCGACGCTGCTGCGTCGTCGCAGATGCCACTTTGTTTCGCACTCACAAGCTCACGCACGCTCGTTCGACATCGAATGAATTTCTCTGTTATAACTCAATTAATGAGTGTAACAACCGTCAAATCTGTGTAATGTTAATGTATGCTATGCATATTTTACTGAAATAGTCTATTACTCATTCAAAAAATTAAGCAAACATATATTTTAGACAATTTGAAAATTTCAATTGAAGCCCAGTCGGTGTGAAAATGAGCCGCCACCCGTCATTGCGTCGAAGAAAGCGACAAGAAAAGCGGATGAAGCGAAGCGCATGCATGTTGTTTTGAATGTTCCCGTCGTCGGCGTCCGTCCGATGCTGATGGGCGCTGGCTTTCAGCGTCATGTTTTGGTTTCGACGATGTAGGCCCCTGTTTCGGAGTCAATCTTGATGAGTTCAGCTGCGATACCATCCTTACCAGTTTTATGTTGGTTTTGAGCAGTTTTAGTGCAGTAAACTTCCCTCAGCGTGTGGATTAGATCAGTTCCATCCTTGGTTTCATCCGCTGCTGCACTTCAGAGTTTCTTGAGAACGGCACAGTAGTTCTATATCCTGCACTGTGCTTCTTTCTCCCGAAAAGGGAGGGTCCACTGTTTCCGCTTCTGTTTGTTTCGAACCACGTTATGCCAGGCTCCATGCCAAAGCATTACCACCCCGGCTGCGTCTTCTCCTCCATAATTGATCTGCACTCCTCGTCGAACGATTCTTTCTATCGACTTCTTTCCATGTACTCGATGGTGCTCTGTTGGGTCGTTGATGGCTGCTTTTACTGCTCTCTGCATCTCTGCATCTCTGCATATCGCCCATCAAGATGAAAGTTGTTCCCAGCTTGCGTGTGTTGTCAGCTCTGGTTGATAGTATGATTACCTCTAAACGTTCGTACCCAGGCCCGGATTAGGGATTGTGGGGGCCTGGGGCCGGAGCAAAAGTGGAGGCCCCTCGAAGGTACAAATGCGATGAACAAAAAAGTTTTTCTTTGTTTTTGAACAATACATGAGCTTTTCAGGCGAATCCTTGACCACATAATACATCTTTCAACCACCCACTCCGTAGTACTTATGGGAGTGTCACTGAGTTGGAGGCCTCTTAAATAAGTGCTACATCAACATTTCCTTCCCCTATCCCAAGTTACGGTAAAGATGGGCGTGGCCGGGAATAATGACATTTGTGCTTTTGGTATTCTTGCATAGGATTGGAGCAAAGTTAACTCCCCGGCCTTGTTCCGAAAATCTATCCGAGCAAGATTAGCAAAAGGTTCATGGATGTTGTTAGTATCCAATCTACGAAGTATTCCGTAACTACGCTAACGCTAACGCTAAGTACAGCAAAATGAAAAGTAAAGTTGATGTTTAAAACACCAAAGAGCGAGATGGATCAACTAGGTCCGAGCTCTCCACCAAGAAGTGGAAACGTCAAAAAAAAAAAAAAAAAGTTGATGTTTAACAAGCATAAACGGTTTTTGTGGGGGGTCCTAAAATGTGGGGGCCCGGGGCCCTACGTTGCCGAACTAGTGAGTTTCCAATTTGAAGCTCTGTATCATTGCTGGAATTCCGTTGCAATTTTTATTTTACGGTTAGATCGCAGGACCGGACACCAACCCCCTACTCTCCAGAGGGCGATGGTTTAGCACAGAGTTGAGTATAAAGCCCTTCAGTGGCACTCAGACCTCGAACACAGCCGCCCCTAACATGGGGAACAGACGCTGTTGGAGCCACTCCTCTTGGAGAACAGACGCGCGGTTCAGGTATGCAGAAGCAAAACCTCTCTTTCCTGCCAGACTAGAACCAATAATGTTCCCTTAGGGATTGGTTTGGGGCAGCAGTCTTGGGGCCTGACGAAACCCCAACTCCACCCCCCTCTGGCTAGCGAGTCAGCCCCGTAGCCGCCGGCTAAGAATAGGACTATTAACCCCCATTCAAGGTGTCAAGCCACTCGTGCCAAGGAATGGGTGATCGAGGGGTTTGAAAAGATGATCGATCGATAATAGAGCCTATGGGGTACCTGAACCCTCCTCCCCCCTTCCTCCACAGTATTTCCTCCGTTACCGCGTTAATGCAGGGTTCTGGCGTGGTGAACCTATTTTTCCGTGCTACTCGTAGGATCTATTATGAGTTTTGACAAATCTAATCAAAAATCTAGTGGAAGTAGTGGTAAAGTTAACCCTTTCGCAAGAGCCAACCTACGCTAGGTCTCCGGTAAGAATAAGTGAGGAATCAGGAGCAGGAAGCAGGATCACGTGAACCGACGAAAGTAAAGGTTACGAAGTCGACCCAGACGAAGGCCTTCGCTTCCGCAGGTAGTCCAAAAGGTGTGGTGGATGCATGGGTGGATGCGACTGCTTGGGTGAGGCAGCCGTCAGGTCTGGCGGTGCCCACAAGACCAGGAGGATATTAACTCCGAAGGTCGACAGTAATTCCTTAAGTCAGCAGTAAGCCGAACCTCTGCCAGGCGTCCCGGAAAGCTGGCAAGGGTGAAAAGACTGGCCCGTCCCGAATGGAAGGAAACAAGGGGTTGCAGCCGTTGTTAGGCCCTCAGCAACCATGGTTGCAAACCAAGGGGACCCTTGGACGAAAGTTGAGCGGAAGAGGAAAAAGAAAAAACGCTTGTTGAGGAGGTTAGGGACGCCCAACCAACAAGGCGTAAAAGAGTAGGCGCCTAGCGCGAGAAAAGCGACGCGCTCGTCTAACAGTCTAAGTACTCGGACGTCTTGAAAGCGATGTGAAGCGTCCAAAAGCTTGTGAATCTGGGAGCCGACGTGCGCAGTATTAGACGTACTCGTACGGGTGAAATGATCCTAGAGCTGAAGCGCGACAGGGAGCGAAAGGGCGCCGCCTACAAAAGTATGGCGGAACAGGTCCTTGGCGAAGGGGTCGATGTGAGGGCTCACAGCAGAAGTGGCTCTGAAGGTGAAGAACCTAGACGAGATCACTGAAGCGGAAGAGCTCGTTATGGCACTGCAGCAACAGTACGAGGTGCAGGTGGGCAACGCAACCGTTCGGCTACGGAAGGGGCCAGCAGAGACATAGGTAGGCTTGGTACAGCTACATGTGGAGAACGCAATTAAGTCCGTCAAAGTAAAGAAGTAAAATGTGGGCTGATCAGTATGCCAACTAACCCTTCATGAGACACCGGAGGTTTGCTTCAGGTATCCGGAACCAGGACACAAGTCATGGGGCTGCAAAGGCCCTGACAGGAGCTGCGCAAGCTATGCGGCGCCGAAGGCCATAAAGCACACGGCTGCACGAGTCCACCCATGTATTTAATTTGTTCCGGGAAATCCGTGAATAACAGGCACCCAAAGGGTGGTCCGAGCTGCCCTCAAGAAGGCCTTCAAGGAGCCGTAGTGAACAAATCACAGGGCAGGTAACGCAGCTGAATCTGAACCAATGCGACGCAGCTCAGCTACTGCTTTGTCAGGCGGTTTCTGAGTGGAGGGTGGATATCGCCAGCATAGCGCATCCATACCGAGTACCCGCCGGCAACGGCAATTGGGTCGCGGATGGGTCCAGAAAAAAGGCGGTGATATGGACGACGGTTCAATACCCCGTCCAGAAGTTGGTGTCTACTACCTATGAGGGCTTCGTGGTCGCCAAAGTAAACAGGGTCTTCTTCTGTAGCTACTATGCGCTTCCGCGGTGGCCAATCGAGCAGTTCACGCAGATGCTGGACTGTATGACGACCGTGCAGACTGGGCGAAGGCCGGTTGTAACAGCAGGTGACTTCAATGCCTGAACCGTGGTAAGGGAAAGCCGATTTACGAAACAGCGGGGTCAGATACTGCTAGAGACACTGGCCATGCCAGATGTCGACCTGGCTTATGTCGGTACCAAGAGTACCGTTAGTCGGAATGGTGCGGAGTCCATTATTGACGTAACTTTTTGTAGTTATAGCCTAAAAATAGTTCGAACTGGCGAGTAGACTCACATTGACCACCTGGCGGTTCGCTACAGTATCGACTACACCAACAGCAGGCAGCGGGTAGAGGAAGAGGCGGTTAGGCCAAGCCCTCGAAGGTGGAAGACATCATGCTTCGACGAAGGGGTATTTAGAGAGGGAAACCTACTTGGTTTAAGCGGTGACGAGCTGGTAGTGGTGCTCTTGCGTGCGTGCGACGAGATCATGCTTAGGCAAGTCCACCCTAGAAATTAGATACCACCGGCCTACTGGTGGGCTCAAGCGATTGCGTACCGGCGCCATGCCTGCCTACTGGCTAGGCGCCGGATGCAGCGAGCACGAACTGAGAATGAGCGAAACCTAGGATAGGATGTGACAACAGAAATTCGCCTGCCTTGTTATTTTTTAGTTAGATTTTGTCGAAGATGAAAATCTAGTGCTGCCACTTTACTTTAATCCAAATCATTCACATAATTTAAATTTAACGATTGAAATTTGGATGCATATTTTGCGTCGTAAATCACTATTTACAATTGGAATAGCATAACTTGCAAGTAAAATTGCTTTCAAATGAAAAGTTCTTTCATTTATAGTAAAATATGTAAAAAAAATCAATTGATTCTGTACCAAATCAATGAATTCTATAAATGTTCAGACATGCGAGTCACTTTAGGATGATTTAGAATTGAATGCTGACATATTTGAGTCGATTGAGCTAGTAGAATAACTAGCCACAGAAGTCCAATGTCGCGACTATTCATGTGACTAACATCTAGTTTGCCACGCCCTTACAGCGTCAGCAGCGGTACTACAAGTGTCAAGTTAAGTTTGTTTACCAAAACAAAAGGTCCTCTACAAGATGGCCTCTTAAAAATAGTAAGTTATCGCAATTAAAGTTATTAAAATAATTAAATGAGAAAAGTGACTACAGCGCCATTGGAGTTCTAGTGTATTTCTATTATTGAGCTTGAATAGAAAAATACAACGATTTTAAATATTGGTATCACATTCTAAACCTGCAAACATGCAACACGGCCAAACCAACAACAACGCGATCTGATCGCAGCAAACGGATATCATTTTCGACCAATCAGCGACTGCCTTCCGTTCGACAGCAAAATGGTCTCAAATCGACTACGTGACGCATCCTTATCCTAGAGCGAAACGAACGGCGAGTGACGTTCGCGCTGAAGACCGAGATAAGGACAAGCAAAACGGCCTGCTTTGAGGGTCTCTGTAAGAAGGCCAACACGAATCCATGCAGTCGGGTGATTCCTGCAAGATCGTGAATGCCAAGACGAGAGCTGTAATGGCTCCTATAGAGCAATTTCCAGAGATATTGGAGGGAATCATCGGGGGGCTTTTCGGCGTCATGACCCAAGGCCTTGACCCCCTTTCGCAGGACAGCCGGGGACCGGGGCTGGCGATGAGAAGAAGATCATTGATGTGAAACTTGCGGAGATAGCAAAGTCCCTTAGCGTAGGTATGGCCCCAGGTCCGGACGGTGTTCCATCTAGCTATTGCAGAGGCTCTCGAGATGTTCAGGTCTGCTAGGCAGAAATGTCTGGACGAGGGAGTTTTCCAAGAGGTTTAGAAGAAGCAGAGCCTGGTTCTATAGCCAAAGGCGGGGAACCACCCGGAGACCCGTCGGTATATAGACCAATATGCTTGATCGGCACGGCGGGGAAGGTGCTTGAAAAGATCATTCACAATAGAGTGTTGAGGCACTACCAGTTCGTCTTCCGGAATGGGAGGTCGACCGTAGAAATTATCCTGTCGGTTACAGAAACCACCGAGATAGCACTCCAGCGTAAGAGAAGGTGAATTCGCTACTGTGCAGTAGTGACTCTGGATGTAAGCAACGCGTTCAATAGCGCCAGTTGGCCAGCTATTGCCGATGCGCTCCTGCATCTGGAGATACAAGATTCTCGGAAGTTACTTCCAGAATCGAGTACTACTTTACGACACAAAGGTGGGTCGGAAGTGTTTTCCCATAACCTCAGGAGTCCCGCAAGGTTCCATCTAGGGTTCGATGTTATGGAATGTCATGTGCGTCGAGGTGTTGAGGTTAGAGTTCCCGGTGGGGGGTGGCGATCGTCGGCTTTGCTGACGACATTACGCTGGAAGCAGCGCTTGAAAATTGAAGCGTTTTACCTCAGACGAATCAAAATTTGCTCTTCTTTGACCGGCGCTTTTCAACCCAAAGCGGTAGCAATATGCCTTCATTGGCTAACATGCTTCTGAAGCAAGTGGGAGCGGGAGCAATAAAAATTACGAGTGAGAGTGAGGAACGACGATTCAGCGCCGTGCGGCTCTCTGAATCTCTCTCTTCGCCGGTGTATACGGCAATGAATATGCTTGATTTTTATCTCGTTATTACAGTGCAAATGACATAAACCCGAATTAAATCGATTATAATAGTCATGTCCATCATTCTCTTATGGACAAATTGTTTGTTTTTACAAGTTTTGAGCAAACAATAAATCCACTGAATCATTTACGCATCTTCAGCCTCACCGCAGCAAGTGAGCAATAATCGTTACCAGTCAATATCTCGCGTTTAGTGTCATACAGGCGTATCTACAATGATCGATTTCTCTTCATCGATTTTCTCTTCGGATTATTCCGGGAAATACGATCAATATTCGGATGATATCCCGGTGCGTTTCGGTAAAGGACGACTATGTCTAGCTTCTAAAACAACAAAAATTACGAAAAAGGATTTGCCGGCCAAGTTATTAACCAAAGAGAAAATCGATGAAGAGAAATCGATCATTGCAGTTACGCCCGTATGATACTAAGCGCGAGATATGCTTCACCAGCCAACCGACCGATGAGGAATAGTGGTTGCGGTTGGTTCGGTTTCTCTTTGGTCCCTGTGCGTGTTCGTTCGTAGTGATGGTTGGCGCTGATGACTGATCGTATCCTTCATATTCACTCGATTTCAAGCACTGGCTGGAAGTCTACGGTGAGTCGATCAAAGAAGTGGAGTTGACTACTGCCCACTCGATGAAAGTTGTCTAGGCGTGGATGAGATCCAGAAAACTAGACAGGCTAGAGGATCATGCAGCCTGAACGAAGAAAAAAAAACGATGGGCAATCGATCTGACATCATTGCAAGGCGATGTCATACAATACTTTAGGATGGTGATATTTCTAATAATCATTCTAAGGCAATTCCCATAGTGACCAACAAAGAAAGAATACTATTGAAATTATTTCATTGTGTGGAGCCCTGCGTACAGCAACATCGGAAACCCTACCCTAACGGCGCAACGCAAGGGTGGCGCCGCCAATGATTTATGCTAATTCGATCGCCCCACGGAGGTTAAAATCGGCATAAATCATCGAAAAAAGAAGGCAGCGGCAGGTCAGACACACAAAACCCTCCTCTGCAACTATGAAAGAATGCAATAGAATGGAATAAAATTTCGAAATTAGCGATCACCATTCTTCTTGGCCAGTGACCGTTACGACGACGACGACGTCGACGACTGACAACGATCGCGAAGCGTGGCTGGTACTCACGCAAGCAAAACAGCGTGTCGGCGGCTGTGGTGCTCTAGCAAAGAGTTCCGATCCGATTGATAGCCATCATTGATTGACTGCAGTCGGGTCTACAACTGGCGGTTTGAGATCTGGGTCACGTGAAATGGGAGAAGTTTGATCTGGAGCTAAAAACAATAATTTGCATTAAATCTCTTAGTAATATGTCCTGAAACAAATTTATGTGTAACCTTCTATGTATTACAAACAAGCTTTTACATTTATCCCACATTCGTATGAATGTGAATTAAATTACTTATATTAATTGCAGAATTGTACTTATGCCTTTCATCAATAGTTGAAAATGATAGCATTCATTTGGCATCGAAATCATACAATCGGGAGCAATCCAAAACCCATGATTTACCCCAACAAACGCATAGCAAATACAGCAAAGACTACCATCACCAAATGAGCAATTGAGTTGGCGGTGGCGGCATCCCAAAATTGATTCCCCGTTGTATATTCCTTCCGTCATCTCCACCCGCCAACGGACGTCGATGTCGTCGTCGTCGTGACAAATTTGATCCTGCGGCATTTGTATATTCCTCCTTCGCCAGGCAGTTTCCCACCCACACCGGTTTCGTCCTGGGTGTAAGTTTCTATAAGCATCTAGATGTTTGAACATTCGTCGGGAACGCTGGCGACAGTGAGTACATATACAGAGCGTGGGTTTGTTTTGCTCCATGGTTCAGGGGACATGATGGATCTTCCTGCAGCGAGCGTGAGCCAATGATGAGGACAGTACATTGGCCCATCCAACATGCAACACCGAGCTATAGGGTGACGCAAATCGTTATGGCTTCCAACACTAATTTTGACTCCATGATGCTTCAAACGAACTTCGAGAAGTGGATACAAGGAAATTCCAAGCGGAATTAGGAATAATATGCAAGAAAGGACCACCCTACAGGGCACCCCTTGCGTTCCGCAAACCCTTGAAAAACAGTAGTGGCGCGACTCTCCCATTTCAGTTGACGCCAAAAGCGTACATTATTTTGTCTCCAATTTTCCCGTACTACAATATCTGTCTATGTGCTGTGCATTGGTGGAGTTAGGAAGGGCAAAACACTTCTTAACAGCGGGAATGGAAAATCGGCAAAAAAAATCATTAGGATCTAACTAACATGATCGATTTCTTTTCGTCGATTCTCTTTTTTTTTTTCTAATAACTATTGTTCTCTATCCTATTCTATTCTATTCTATTCTAGTGCTTGCACAGCTAGTATAGAAAAGCATCCTGGAAATACCAAAATTTCTTCTGATATTTTCTTGTCAGTATTAATATTTGCAATATAGCAGTGACGATATATTACAAATATTAAAATGGCCAGGCCCACTATGCAAAGCAAAGCAAAGCAAAGCAAAGCAAAGATAACCGTACACATCGTAGTTGCTACTCCGTGATTGACCAGAACAATCGAAGTTGCACAGAGAGCCAATGAATGTGAAAGCTTGGGACTAGCTAACCATTCTCAATGTGCACAATTCGAGAGTTCAGCTATTTAAAGTCAATAACGGCGCTGGCCACGTCCTTACGGTCATCAGGAAAGGGAAGGAATGTTAGTTCGACAACCGTTGCTACTAGAAACCGTGGAATCCACAGCATCCCCACAGTTGTCTCGGGAAGGAATGGTGGTTAGTAGGGTAGGGTAAGGTGTGGATCTAGGAGCCACCTCTGTTAGGTGATATGATCCACTAGTTATATGGAAATACACGTCGCGGTCTTCATCACGATTATGATTTATTTGATCACGATGACCACTGATCCCGGATTTCGTGCTCGCGTTTCTATCGCCCTACCGTGGAAACCGACTGATCTACGATTATTGTAGCGCGATTCTGATCCCGGATTTTTCACTCGCACTTCCATTGCCCTATCGAGAAAACCGACTGACCAACGAATATTGTAGCGCGATTCTGATCCCGGATTTTTCACTCGCACCCCCATCACTCTTACCTGAAAATTGTCTGCCATTCGAAAATTCTCAAGCTAATCTGATTCCGCATTCCACACTCGCGTTTGCATGGCTCTACCGAGAAAACCGACTGACCAACGAATATTGTAGCGCGATTCTGAACCCGGATTTTTCACTCGCACTTCCATCGCCCTACCGAGAAAACCGACTGACCAACGAATATTGTAGCGCGATTCTGATCCCGGATTTTTCACTCGCACTTCCATCGCCCTATCGAGAAAACCGACTGACCAACGAATATTGTAGCGCGATTCTGATCCCGGATTTTTCACTCGCACTTCCATCGCCCTACCGAGAAAACCGACTGACCAACGAATATTGTAGCGCGATTCTGATCCCGGATTTTTCACTCGCACTTCCATCGCCCTACCGAGAAAACCGACTGACCAACGATTATTGTAGCGCGATTCTGATCCCGGATTTTTCACTCGCACTTCCATTGCCCTATCGAGAAAACCGACTGACCAACGAATATTGTAGCGCGATTCTGATCCCGGATTTTTCACTCGCACCCCCATCACTCTTACCTGAAAATTGTCTGCCATTCGAAAATTCTCAAGCTAATCTGATTCCGCATTCCACACTCGCGTTTGCATGGCTCTACCGAGAAAACCGACTGACCAACGAATATTGTAGCGCGATTCTGAACCCGGATTTTTCACTCGCACTTCCATCGCCCTACCGAGAAAATCGACTGATCAACGAATATTGTAGCGCGATTCTGATCCCGGATTTTTCACTCGTACTTCCATCGCCCTACCGAGAAAACCGACTGACCAACGAATATTGTAGCGCGATTCTGAACCCGGATTTTTCACTCGCACTTCCATCGCCCTATCGAGAAAACCGACTGACCAACGAATATTGTAGCGCGATTCTGATCCCGGATTTTTCACTCGCACTTCCATCGCCCTACCGAGAAAACCGACTGACCAACGAATATTGTAGCGCGATTCTGATCCCGGATTTTTCACTCGCACTTCCATCGCCCTACCGAGAAAACCGACTGACCAACGAATATTGTAGCGCGATTCTGATCCCGGATTTTTCACTCGCACTTCCATCGCCCTACCGAGAAAACCGACTGACCAACGATTATTGTAGCGCGATTCTGATCCCGGATTTTTCACTCGCACTTCCATTGCCCTATCGAGAAAACCGACTGACCAACGAATATTGTAGCGCGATTCTGATCCCGGATTTTTCACTCGCACCCCCATCACTCTTACCTGAAAATTGTCTGCCATTCGAAAATTCTCAAGCTAATCTGATTCCGCATTCCACACTCGCGTTTGCATGGCTCTACCGAGAAAACCGACTGACCAACGAATATTGTAGCGCGATTCTGAACCCGGATTTTTCACTCGCACTTCCATCGCCCTACCGAGAAAATCGACTGATCAACGAATATTGTAGCGCGATTCTGATCCCGGATTTTTCACTCGTACTTCCATCGCCCTACCGAGAAAACCGACTGACCAACGAATATTGTAGCGCGATTCTGAACCCGGATTTTTCACTCGCACTTCCATCGCCCTACCGAGAAAACCGACTGACCAACGAATATTGTAGCGCGATTCTGATCCCGGATTTTTCACTCGCACTTCCATCGCCCTACCGAGAAAACCGACTGACCAACGAATATTGTAGCGCGATTCTGATCCCGGATTTTTCACTCGCACCCCCATCACTCTTACCTGAAAATTGTCTGCCATTCGAAAATTCTCAAGCTAATCTGATTCCGCATTCCACACTCGCGCTTGCATGGCTCTACCGAGAAAACCGACTGACCAACGAATATTGTAGCGCGATTCTGAACCCGGATTTTTCACTCGCACTTCCATCGCCCTACCGTGGAAACCGACTCAAAAATGGCCAGGCCCACTATGCAGACTTGAGCAAAACAAACAAAATCGTCGTTTTTTATTGCTATAACAAGAAGTAGCCGTCCCCTACGGATTTAAACCAAACAGTTATTGAAAAACTGGATATCTTCTCTTTTTCTTCTCAATGGCTCTACGTCCCCACTGGGACTTGGCCTGCCTCGCTTCAACTTAGTGTTCTTTGAGCACTTCCACAGTTATTAATTGAAGGGCTTTCTTTGCCAGCCATTGCATGAATTTGTATATTGCGAGGCAAGTACAATGATACACTATGCTCAGGGAGTCGAGAATTTTTTCCCGACCGGAACAGGAATCGAACCCGCCGTCTCCGGATTGGCGATCCATAGCCTTAACCACTAGGCTAACTGGATACCCCGGACTACTGGACTGGACTGGAGGCTCTCTTGCAGGCATAATCAACGTGGTTACCGAAGGTAACCTCACCGTCGATCATCATCCCAAGTGTTTGACAGAGCGCTTCAAAGTGATTATACAGTCGGCTATACTAATCACCACTTGCTGTTTAGGCTTACGGTTGTTAAGAACCACCTCCACAATTTTTTGGTGAACCAATTCCAGTTGCTTGGAGCTCGCCCGCTCTTCCACATCCGCAATCGAGTCACAGCAGTCAGTTCCACTTCTATGATAGATTCACCGTAAAATTCCAGCGAATATCTTCAGCGAAGCCGGCGACGGCCACGCCCACCAGGAACTGCAACCTCAACACCGTGTCGTACATGACACTTCATAACATCGGACCCAAGATGGTACCTTGTAGAACTCCATAGGTTATGTGAAAGCACTTCCGACCCCGCGCCAAGGTCTTCTAACCCGCGCCAGTACAAACACATAGGTATGATATTTAAAAATTGAATTATAACGACCTTGGTTGCATTGCGCTTGAGATTGATCTTTTTTTTATTGATCGCCCATAGTTGCTACCCTAGTATCGTTAGATCAGCTTCACTAACACACATAACCAATGAGATAGCTGCTTGGGACTAGCAGGCATCCTCAGTGGGTTGTCCCAAAATTGCACATGGTCAAAAAGCTTGAGGGCTTACCCGGCAAATGATAGCTAAGCTGCCGTAATTCTGCAAAGTGACGTAAGCGACATTGATAGTTTTGGCCCATTTTTTGGATATTCTGCATAAAACTCTTGCTTATTCTCTAAGTTTCTTTTCATAGATGATAGATTACGACCAGATCTTGCATTCTAATACAGCAGGCATACAACAGTGTTATTTTTACACCAGATATTATATGGCCGGGGTTCTGCTAAACCGAACTAAGCGCCAAAAACTTTATTCCGAGATAATTAAGCTTAAAGTTCAACCACTCACAAATTAACAACAGCTAAGATTATTTGAAACTTTTCCACAAACATGTTAACTTACAAGCCTTTATGAATCATCAGAGACGAAGAATACATGTAAATTATTTGAAATCATTGATATAATTACATTTAATTTTTCAGTACTTCGCACTCAGTTCACTTTGGCTGAACAAAAACATTGGAATATGGTTTATAGTTCAGTGTGGCTGGCTGTGTTTCTTAGTTTCATAGAAAACCATTCGGATTGTAAAAAAAACTCGAATTTTCATCGTCTATGAAATTCAAATCGATTTCACTCACAATTCTTTACATGAATCAGAGAGGACGCGTATATTATGGTAGCATGGAGGTTTCAAAACAGTTTGAAATATGAACGGCGGAAGCCCCGGAAGCCCTCCCAGCTCAGCCCTTCCCACCTATGTTTTTTATAGGCGGTGCATGTGCAGGCACAGAGCAAGAGTGATTATGTAAAATGATGTCCTTGCATGTCCTGAGATCCTGAGATGTGAAAATGGAGCAATTTGTGTACTTCAAATTTATACTGGTCGAAGAAAACCATGGAAATGATCTGCCAAAGTGAACTAGAACAATAAAAAATCGAAAATATTAAAGTGATTTGAACTTGGGTCCTTTAAGTGATAACCAAGCACGTTACCTCTAGGTCATTTGACTTAGCTGATGGTCAGTCGTTAAGTCTGAATCAAGTTCTACACATTCTTCTCTAGCATGGTTTTCGTGAAAACGCCATTTTTCGATCAGCCAAAGCGAACCAAGTATTTGATTTTTTTCAAGCTTTATTATTCTTATTTGCCTTGTTGTTCAATGACGGCTTCTGTGTTAAATTATCAGTATGAGGTGTGTCGACATAACGCAGGTATTTAAGACCAGTTGATTTTTGTATTGTTGAGAATAAATAGATTCTAAAATGCTGTGGATTTGGTTCGGTCTGGCTGAATGTGATTTGGAAAAATGACGATCAGCACCATCGAAACATAGTTGTATCCTCCAACATCCGTACTTCTAATAACGTGTTCAATTCTCCTACAGATTGTTACTATGAGTCGGTTGGAAGTCAGAAATTTGACGGCGATGAGCATAACTTGAAATGTTCTTCAGCTGGACCAACACTAAAACATTTCGCTGATTCTATGGAATGGTTTACAGTTCACTCTGGTTGGATGCAATTTTATTTTTTGTATGTTCTGCCAAACAGAAATTATGAATTTACTCCACGAAAAGCTGTCAGAATTACTGCATTTTTACATGGATGGAGGATCATCAATTTCTTCATCCAATGGTAAAGAAAACTCAATTTTTCAAAAAATGGTCTTTGGTTCGGTTTAGCAGAATCCCGGCCATATATAACTAGCTGTCCCGGCAAACTTTGTCTTGCCAAGCTGTGGAGGTTTGACAACTGTTGAAGTCATAACGTCACCGCACTCTAGATTGGTTTCATTTCAATCGTGTTGATTTCCTTCCCAGCTCACAAAAATCAGTATTTTATTAATTTTCTAACTTTTCTAGTTGTTTTTCGTAACTTTTTGGACATTTAAACATAGCCACCATGAAAATGAATCGAACCATGCAAGAGCCATCTTAATCGGTTCAACCGTTTGTGAGTTTTGTTGCCTCAAAGGGACTTCAAACTCATTTTTATATATGTACTAGCTGTCCCGGCAAACTTTGTCTTGCCAGCTGTGGTGGTTTGACAGCTGTTGAGGACATCGCAGCAACGCACTCTAGATTGATTTCAATCCAATCATGCCAAATTTCTTTCCGGCCCATGAAAAATTACTATTTTTACATTTTTATACTTTTTTTGTGATTTTTGTAATTTTTTGTACATATAAACACAGCCACCACGAATATGAATCGAACCGTGCAAGAGTCATGCTGATCGGTCCACCCGTTCTTGAGTTTTGTTGCCTCAAAGGAACCTCAAACTCATTTTTATATATATAGATATAGATACACCAAAAATATCGAAATTTTGAATGGCGCTTACGTCACTTTGCATAATTACGGCAGTAAGGGTGTTATAAACAAACTTTTGTATGACGGCAACTTTCAGAAATGACGTTTAGAGGTAGCCCCGGCGAGATTTTTGAAAAATGGCTATTTTTCGTAATAAATTTCATACAATTATTTTTTACCGTACAAAAATTGGCAATACCCCCTATTTTTATATTTTTTACAGCGGAAAAAAATTAACGACATGTTTTGCAGGTAACTTTTTCATACTGAATTTTTGAATTTACTAAAAAATTTCATTTTTTGATATATGTACTGTACTGTACATTTTACCCATCATAAAAAGAATCTGAATCTAATGCCAATTTAAAACAATTTCCATAAAAAGATAGGAAATTTTATGAGGAAAATCTTTGCCGAAGACAGCATGGCATTTTTTCTATCCGTTTAAAAGTTATTCAAATTTTTTTTATCTGTTTTAACGAGATTTTTAGCCCTAGGCTAGTTCATCTCGGGACCCACGCTTTACTTCCCTTCCGAAGGAAGAACTCACATTTTGTGAGTTTGTCGGGAGTGAGATTCGATCCCAGGATCTCGGCGTGATAGTCAAGTGTTCTAACCATCACACCAGGTCCGCTCCACTATTCACAATTAATTATTTGGTAAAATTTGAATTTTTAGGGTTTTTTCTAAAAATGTCACATAAGAACTTCCCAAAAACACATACAAAGTAAAAAAAAATCACGTTTGCTCAACAAGTTTTTGTCTTGATTGTGTTATGGAGTTATGGTGACATCATTAATGTTTTTTTTTTGTTATTCAATCTCTTCATATAGAAATTAACTAGCAAAAATTTCTTGAAAAGCTAGCTCTCTTGACAAGCTTCGTACTGCCTATTGATTTTTAAAAGATATTCTTTACAAAATGTTGAGCCATATTTTCGCGTTTATCGTACTTTCCTGTCGATATTCTCAATTATTTTTCTACACGAAGACGTTTGAGTCCTGGACCCGTGAAACAGCCCAGGAAACAGTGGCAAAGTGAATAAAGGCGAATACGTTGATCCTTACCAAATTCAAATCGCGATTACGAACATCTTACGTAAGAATGCCAATTTTTAGATGCTAAGTTTCAATTCAAGACATTCTAAAAAGCAGAGCATGTCTTTTTTACATTTACTGACATGAACTATCTTACCAACACTGAAAATAAGATACACGAAAAAAAAAACCATATTGAATGTATAAGAAAATGTTATACTTTTTTGCCATTTCGTTTTCCTCATAAATCTCATCTGGAAGTGTAATATGAAGCATAACATACAACTAACAAAATCTATAACTTTAGCTTATGAGTGTTATTTAGTATTTTTAATAACTTGTATTAGAAGTGTTATAGTACGTATGCGTCGAACCTAATGAATTTTATTGCCGTATATTTTGATTATTAACGTTGAAGCATTCGTCATTGAAATCATCGTCATCATCAAACATTTGAAAGCAGTTTTTCCGTCCAAATCAAACAGTTTTGCAACGAAAATGGATTCACTGCATTCCACATGAGGAATGTAATACAGTGAATACATTTTCGTGGTCATTGTTTTGATTTACAACGAAAAAACTGCTTTTCTATTTCCGAAAAATGATGACGAATGCTTGAGCCTTAACAATTTCAATTCATGGTGAAAAAAAACGAAAAAAGGATTTTGGAACAGTCGAAAAAACTTTATTCTATAATTTAAATCGCCATTACAACGTTAACTTAACAAACGAACATGAACCGATTCTACGACCCTCCCAAAGCTGCTCCGTGCTGAAGGAATCTTCCCCCGTAGCATTCCACTGCGCTTGCTTCCACAGCAGCCGCACTTCCACCGGATCCCAGAGCGACGCAGTTGGTGATCCCTTTCAGCCCTCCGCCATACATTCACGATCAGCTCAAGGCTGGGCTGCTCTCGAGAACGCAACTACGATGACGATCTTTCTCTAGATGCCAGTGGACCTTTATTTCCCAAACCAAGGAACTCGAAAGCGCCGGAACGAGTATTGCGATCTCGATTGCGATGGTAGGGAACTTTCTTGGGATCATTTTCCTGTTGAACAGAAAAGTTGTGTTAGCGTATAGAAATAAAGAAAATTTATGTATAATACCTACCGTGATCTTTAAGCGCTTCCTTTTTGCGCAATTAGCTCTGCCATTCGATGAGTTTTCCTTGAGTTTTAAACAAGGTTTTAAAAGAAACAGGGGAAAGCATACTTTCCAGTCCATGCCGAAGCAAAGCGATGATAACAATGGCTTCCTCCATTGAATTTACGGCGAAAACGTTTGTTTGTATTGGAGTAAATTTTCAAAGCACGATCTCATATAATGTATTAGTTAAAACTTATACTTTTTCACCATAACACAAAACTTATACAAGGTATAAGAAAATGTTATATCTTTCAATATGTTTCCAAATAAACATAATTAATTGATGTTATGAAATCAATTACGGTGTAACTAATGAAAAATATCAATCAATCCTTATATATTAAATAACTAGCTGTACCCGGCAAACTTTGTCTTGCCTACTGCGTTTTTTGACGTTTCAAGTCCCTAGTCAAGCCAATGTTCCCGTTCAAAATGTAAGAAAACCCAATTTTCAAAAACTTTCAATTTTCCCATGTTTTTTTCCTCATAAAGCTTCCTTGGGTGAAAACTAACAGAACAAAACTTAGACGACCCAAATCGGATCATCCGTTCGCAAGTTATGCGCGGTCCCACGTATGCCACTGCATTTATATATATATATATATATATAGATAGATAGATTAAATTTCTTTTCGTGTACACCGAGGCAAATTGAAACGGATGGGATAAGATGAACCAGTGAGTTAACGTAATGTTATCCAAGGTTTTTTTTTTCAAAGTGATTACGGCGGTAGCAACACTGTGCTTATGTCAATTTCTTGATTTTGCTTTGGCTGACCAAGCCATGTGGGAAATTACACTGTTGAAAATGCTTTGACATCCATGTGCACAACAGAACATGTGCTCGATGAACAAATTGAGATTTGAAATTATGAAAAGAAATCCACGTACTCCGGTGAGACTCGAACTCACGACTCCCAATTCGCTAGACGGGCGCTTCTATTCCTTCAAGCTACGGAGTCACTCGACTATCTCCGTCGCCAGCAGGCCTACACGCTAAGGTCAGTTTACCTATTTTTCTAAAATATGGGTAAATTTTACTCAAATTTGCGTAAACTTTACGCAAATATGGGTAAATAAAACTCATATTTTGCAAAAGTGCACATTCGCATTTATGGGTAATATTTACCCATATTTGGGTTACAATTAGATACACATTACCCATATTTGAGTCTATTTTACCTATATTTGAGTATCATTTACGCATATTTGCGATTGTGCACTTTTTGGAAAAAAGGTAAACTGACCTTAGCGTGTAGAACTGAACTCGATTCCACAATCGCACATGGTTATCTTCTTTTCACAATCCAAACCCCCTTCGGATGGGATTAGATGAACATCTAACACATTGTCTGTTGTGCACATGTATGTCAAAGCGGGAGAGGAAGTTATTTTTAATTGTCGAGAGCTTCGGGCACTGCCTCCCAATCACTTATTGGTATGGCAATTAGTGTGCAGTCGGACTCTCGACGGGTCGGTCCTCGGCCGACCGAATACGGTAAGGGTGACCGTAGCACCTTACAAATGTCAATTTCTTGATTTTGCTTTGGCTGACCAAGCCATGTGGGAAATTACACTGTTGAAAATGCTTTGACATCCATGAATAGAAGCGCCCGTCTAGCGAATTGGGAGTCGTGAGTTCGAGTCTCACCGGAGTACGTGGATTTCTTTTCATAATTTCAAATCTCAATTTGTTCATCGAGCACATGTTCTGTTGTGCACATGGATGTCAAAGCATTTTCAACAGTGTAATTTCCCACATGGCTTGGTCAGCCAAAGCAAAATCAAGAAATTGACATTTGTAAGGTGCTACGGTCACCCTTACCGTATTCGGTCGGCCGAGGACCGACCCGTCGAGAGTCCGACTGCACACTAATTGCCATACCAATAAGTGATTGGGAGGCAGTGCCCGAAGCTCTCGACAATTAAAAATAACTTCCTCTCCCGCTTTGACATACATGTGCACAACAGACAATGTGTTAGATGTTCATCTAATCCCATCCGAAGGGGGTTTGGATTGTGAAAAGAAGATAACCATGTGCGATTGTGGAATCGAGTTCAGTTCTAGGCCTGCTGGCGACGGAGATAGTCGAGTGACTCCGTAGCTTGAAGGAATAGAAGCGCCCGTCTAGCGAATTGGGAGTCGTGAGTTCGAGTCTCACCGGAGTACGTGGATTTCTTTTCATAATTTCAAATCTCAATTTGTTCATCGAGCACATGTTCTGTTGTGCACATGGATGTCAAAGCATTTTCAACAGTGTAATTTCCCACATGGCTTGGTCAGCCAAAGCAAAATCAAGAAATTGACATTTGTAAGGTGCTACGGTCACCCTTACCGTATTCGGTCGGCCGAGGACCGACCCGTCGAGAGTCCGACTGCACACTAATTGCCATACCAATAAGTGATTGGGAGGCAGTGCCCGAAGCTCTCGACAATTAAAAATAACTTCCTCTCCCGCTTTGACATACATGTGCACAACAGACAATGTGTTAGATGTTCATCTAATCCCATCCGAAGGGGGTTTGGATTGTGAAAAGAAGATAACCATGTGCGATTGTGGAATCGAGTTCAGTTCTAGGCCTGCTGGCGACGGAGATAGTCGAGTGACTCCGTAGCTTGAAGGAATAGAAGCGCCCGTCTAGCGAATTGGGAGTCGTGAGTTCGAGTCTCACCGGAGTACGTGGATTTCTTTTCATAATTTCAAATCTCAATTTGTTCATCGAGCACATGTTCTGTTGTGCACATGGATGTCAAAGCATTTTCAACAGTGTAATTTCCCACATGGCTTGGTCAGCCAAAGCAAAATCAAGAAATTGACATTTGTAAGGTGCTACGGTCACCCTTACCGTATTCGGTCGGCCGAGGACCGACCCGTCGAGAGTCCGACTGCACACTAATTGCCATACCAATAAGTGATTGGGAGGCAGTGCCCGAAGCTCTCGACAATTAAAAATAACTTCCTCTCCCGCTTTGACATACATGTGCACAACAGACAATGTGTTAGATGTTCATCTAATCCCATCCGAAGGGGGTTTGGATTGTGAAAAGAAGATAACCATGTGCGATTGTGGAATCGAGTTCAGTTCTAGGCCTGCTGGCGACGGAGATAGTCGAGTGACTCCGTAGCTTGAAGGAATAGAAGCGCCCGTCTAGCGAATTGGGAGTCGTGAGTTCGAGTCTCACCGGAGTACGTGGATTTCTTTTCATAATTTCAAATCTCAATTTGTTCATCGAGCACATGTTCTGTTGTGCACATGGATGTCAAAGCATTTTCAACACTGTGCTTATGTTCTACACCGCACCCTTTCCCTACATTTGCTTCTAGGAGCCTCTATTTTTGTTTCAACACACAGAAGTACGTAGGCGTGTGTGGCCCAAGTCGACACTGTTTGGCCTGCGTTGAACAAAAATAGTTTTACTAAAAGTTTCCCCTTTTTTCTTTTTGTCAATTGTTTTTTTAGTATGATCCATGTAATTAGTTAGGTTCTTGTCAATTTGTCAGTTATTCGAAGTAGATCTCCAAGGTAACAGTCAATTAAGTCATTCTGAACTGTTCTATCATAGCAGCTTTAGTCTTTGCTTTATTGAAGTGTAGTTTTATTGGAAATATGTTGAATGTCGTTATTGAAAAGATACGTCTAGAACTGTGTCCTGCTAGTTGTTCCGTCATGCACATACCTCATGTCTTAATAATGCCTAGGAGATTAACGAAAACACGTATGTTCGGTCAGATGTCCACTGCGTAGAAAGTCAAGGAAAATAGGTTTCTTTATTGTCAGTTGTTATGTAAGCCTCGCTTGAAGCACTGCCCGTGAGAACCCTGGCATCTGTACACCAACTTATCCGTATCTTCGTACACAGATAAATACTGTACTGTCAACCGGCGAAAAGCCTACGGGTAAACATTAAAAAAAATGAATAATAATGCTGTCTAGCGCAATGTTTCCTATCGGCCATTATTGTAGTCTAGTCCCAACTGCAAGCTTTTTTTCCAATCTTAGCGTCAATTGTCTTCTAGATACTTCCAGACAGATTCATCTAATCAGTCGAACCCGTATGTTAAAATATAGTCGATTCTGTGTCAAATTGTTTTCTTGATTTTTACTTCTCTGTGTTCATCTCTTGTGTCCTTAAAATGTCATCGGTCCAAAACCAACAGAAACATGTAACTGAACTTCTGATATTTTTTCTGTTGGTGTCATAACATCATCTAAGAGATAAACAAAAATTGCTTGTCAACTATTATGTATTCATCCCCCTACAAATACTATGAAAAATATTCAAATTCGTTCTGTCCTATCGGTCCTATCAAGATAAACTATGTCATTTTCTCATACGTGGCCTAGAAATGTCAACCTAGTCATACAAAAGTAACGTTGTTCAATTAATAAAAAGCAGTCAGTTTTTTGTCCAGTCCAAACTGTCACGTCAAGTGTTCGCACGTTAGCTTCGAATCTATCAGCACAATTAAGTGCTGCAAATCTCCTTCCCACTATTAATTTTTCGGTTGATTTTAATTGCTTTATTTAAATAAAATATAATAAAGTATAACATTGTAGAAATTCGAAAAAGCGACTATGACATCAATAAATTACTAATCAAAATCAACCGAGAAACGTGGGAAATAGAGCCCAAACAACATTTTGAAGTCAGCTGGCTGTAAAAGGTTCCAAAACCAGTCACAAATCCTATAAAACTTTTATTAGGATTTGTAACGATCATCAAAACCTTTTCAAATCCAACTGATTTGGAACTATTGCTTGGGAATAGACTCTACTGAGCCCTGGCGGTTCCTCCGTGTTTATCGAGCATGTCTGATGCATATGATCAGCCATACTCCATCTGCAGCAGCCGGTTCGTGATGAATCGTTGGAGGCGCATTAAAGTGTTAAAAAGGTGATATGTTTCACTAAAGAACACTACATTACAATAATCAAAATGAAACTCCTTCACTTTAATACCGTCAACCCCTGCGAACTTGGCCAGGGTTGTTATCCAAGGTTAGAACAATTTGATTACCATAACACATACACGGCATACAATAAGACAAGGTAGGCTATTATTGGTAAACAAAAGTTTTGGACGTAAACAAGTGACGTCATTTTTATCTTCCTATATGTTGATCCAAATGATAGGGACTACTAGAACGTTTTATTCATGCCTTTGAACGATTTGAACAACATCATTGAAAACCAAAACGGCATGTTCTGCGGAATGTATCACCTTTTAAATGATATCCCGCATAACCATGAACCATACTAGTACTCTTTGCCATACTGTTCGAAATTATTCATTACAGTACCCCAACAGTATAGTATAACATCTAAAGCAACAATAAACCAACAGTACCATGAATGAATTCAACAGTTTGATAGATGGTTCTCGGGCAAATAACAGTATGGGGAATAGGCGGTTAAGTTATGTTACAATGAAAAAACACCAATTTTCTCGAACAAAATTTTTCGTTTACAGTTTGTCAAAAGGTCAATATACTATCCATTTTTTGCTCAGTTCACTGTTCAGCTCACTGTTCTAGAACAGTTAAACTGTAAAATCGGAAAGAAAATTGGCAATGCATATGTAACTGTTGCTTTATTGTACAATATGGTTCAAAGGTAATATAATATACAGTTGTGATGCAGTTAAAATTTTAGAATAAAACTAGCACAATATTCAAATGATTGAAGTGTTTTTATTCAAACTACATAAAAAAGAATTCCTAAATCAAAATATGCTCATTTTACTCATCTTACCCCTAGTAGGTGCCAGCAAAAGCATGTAAAACATCGATACGAATAAATTGAAATAGTTTAAGCGGGTTTCCTTCTCGAGCTTCCGGTCCGGTGGTTCTTAAACATCCTTCTTTTCAATCTTTTCATAAAATACCAGCTCGACGTGACCATCACTACGGATAATCCTCCAATTCCTTGCTTCGTACGGATTTGTACCAGTTAGTCACCTCAAAAAACATCGTTGACCGGGTCGAGCCGATTTGGATCAGCTTCTTATGCATCCGTGTTGCACTGTGTGAATTAGGAGCAGCAGCACCGAAAGGGCTTTTTTTAGGGTAATTAGATGCTGGTTGAGGTATACTAAGGTGATGTAGCTGTGGTACTTTGAAATGATCACCACGTCCGGTTTGTAAATAGGTCCTAAGAGGGAAAGAAAATTCGTAAATGTTTGGAAAATGTTAAGTTAATGCGAGGGAAAAACTTACCAATTTCTCTCAAAATGCATTTCCGATACCGGTTGCAGACCTCGTTGCAAGCTGTTTCTAATCCACTGTGGGAGTTTTGAAGGGGTTATTTTAGTAAATAAACAAGAATTTTCATTACTTACAGGAGGAATACCCTTTCGAGTTGCTGGATTTCCTGGTGAATTCTAAAGAACCGATTTTCACTGTGGATGCGGATCGTTCAAGGCAAATTTTGCTGTTTTTTTTTCACTTTGTGAAAAACAAAACGAACAGCTTGCTGCATTTTTCAGTATAATGTCGCACACACAAACTAATGTGTGGAACTGTTTACCATACTGTTGCCTAGGAGTAAAACATAATGAAGTGTGAACGTGTTAGTTTGATGTTGAAATCCAAACAGTAACTGTTTGACAGAATGTGGACTCACATTTCTACTATTCCTTTCAGCATTATCTTTCAACAATGTGCGGACATCATAACATATTGTGACTTTTTGATATGGGTTTGAAAAACCGTGTTATACAATCCAATGCTTTAGGTGTCATATTGTTGGACGTAAAGGAGACTGTTTGTGGTAAACTGACACTAAGTGGTAGAAGACATTTACTGTTTGGACCTCAAGGCAGAATGTTATTTTCTATGCGAGATAGAAAATGTGCCGTGCGTCTGATTGTGTATTATGCTCATATAAATCATTGTTAGTACATAACCGTTAAAAATGCCATGGCCTACTGAGGCATCTTAAAATGGTACCTAATGATAAAATTTCTCGCTAGTAGGTACCTTTCTATATCAAAGAAAATGGATTTGTCAACGGAAACAAAAATTCAATAAATGATGCCACTATAATTCCCAAACACAATGAAGACAAAAACTTGTTGAGTATAAGTGATTTTTTACTTTGTATGTGTTTTTGGGCAGTTCTTTTGTGATTTTTATTTAAAAATACCTAAAAATCAAAATTTTACCAAATAGTAAATCGTGAATAACTCTAAAACGGATAGAAAAAATGCCATGCTGTCTTGCAGATTTTCCTCATAAAATTTCCTATCTTTTTATGGAAATTGTTTAAAATTGGCTCTAGGTTCAGATACTTTTTATGATGGGTAAAATGCACAGTATATCAAAAAAAAGACAAATTTTAGTAAATTCAAAATTTCAGTATCAACAAGTTACCTGCAAAACATGTCTTTAATTTTTCCCAGGTAGTTTGGATCCATATCAAGCTGTAAAAAATAAAAAAATAGTGGGTATTGCCAATTTTTGTACGGTAAAAAGCACTAGTTTACAGCATTTTTGAACTCGGTAAGCTGATGATCATTTTTGGTGTAGAATCATGCGCTGATTTCGAAAACGCGAAAGAAAAAAATTACAGCAGAGCGGAAATTTTTTCGACTTTCCATACAAGGTTGAGGATTTGAAATCGGTTTTTGTTCTATGTTTAAGCAAAGTCGCTCACTTCAAACATCTCATTCTCCGTAATCAATGCTTCGATTGAGCTGCAATTTTTACTGTAACTCGCCTACATATGATATGTCAACTAAACGTCGAGAAAGAATTTTTAAGTTGGTTTTTTCTTATTGAAAAAATACATTTCTTCAAAAAATTTTTGTCAATGGTTGCTACTCCGTTATTGATCTGAGCTGGTACCAATTGCACTGAGATCCAAATGAATAAGGGCTGGGACACTCCACTTATTCTCAAAGTGCAATTCTAGCAGCTCATACATTTTGGATCAATACCGGCGCCGGCCACGTCCCTATAGTCAGTTGGGAAGGGAAAGGAATGTTAGAGTGCGCTGGTTGTTGCTACTAAAGACCGAGATCACCTCTGCATCCCCACATCCAGCACGGACTGGGGTATTTGTTAGACGGAAAGGATGGGAGATCTGGGAGTCACCGTTGGGTCGGTGATGCGATCGGGGTTATTTATAGTGTTCGTAAGGTGATAGATTGTGTGGTGAATGAGCGGCAAGCGGCACAGCACGCTTTTTGTTGTATAACTTGTAGGCGTTATTATACACTGTGCTGTGAGTGGAAATTGGAAGTGAGGGAAACGACTTTTTTCCAATTCGTTTCTGGTTCTAGCGATGGCTATGAACATATGAATATACATGAGTTGTATATGTAGAGAAGAGAGAGAGAGAGAGAGAGAGAAAGTGGATAGAAAGATACAAAGTAGGATGAAAAGGGACGGGCCAGGGATTGAACCCATGACCTTCTGCATACGAATCAGAAGCGGTAGCCACTAGATCACCAAGCCCGTCAAAACTCGATATTGAGCTAAAACTCAAACACTGTTCTACTTAAAATTTTTTGAAGGTCGGTTTCGAAATCAGCACTAAATTTTGCTTCAAAAATTTTGGTCGTTGACAGAAGTTCACGACTTTCGTTTTATTTTACAAACTTGTGTTATAGGACGGAATCATAAGGCGCAATCTTCAAGATATGCTAAAAGTATGTGATGAGGATATAATTAACAACAACCTTCAAGCTAGGGAATTCAGAATAGACTAAAGTCTAATTTATTTTACATTCGTCTACTGAGCCCTTCGGCTCAGACGATTACTCGTTTCACATCTCGGGTTCAACCGATGAAAGCGCTAGGGATGCGCAGGAAATATATAACAATTCTTCCCCTTTTACAAAGTTGAATTTCATTCAGAACTTGACATATGCTTAGACTATCAAAAATACAGTACACAAATTGATAAACAGAAACAACACTAATTGTAATAAACCTAAGGAACACACTATATAATAAACTGAACAACTCGAAATACGGATTTCCGCACGTTCATTGATGAAGCCTTTTAATCTCCAAATCTCGTATCCCTTCGGATTCCGTCTTAGATCTTCGTCCACCGATGTCTTGCCCAATGTCGCCTTGCCTAATCGTCATTGATTTATACAGCTTTAAACTAGTCACCAAAGCATTCCTCATCCGCATTTGCAGCTCGTGACCGCTATCGTTCTCTTGATACCACCGTTTAACGCCTTGCCTTGGAATCTGCTGAAGTTCATCCTCGCCATTGAGCGCTGTGACTGGAGCATGTGACATTTGCCTTGATATTGCCTTGATTATACTAAACGTTAATCGCTGTGTCATGGTACCGATATGTTCCATGGATATCCTATTGTGATGATTCTTTACCCGATAGACTTGGATATCAAGCGTCTTCATTGGCCGATCAATAAGTCACATAAACGTCCGTTATGATGTTGCTACTGCTGGAAACTGCTATCTGCTGGAAACTAGGATTGATTGTCTGCCTTTTATCTACCAACAAGGGAGATACTCGCCGCCAAGCTCGCCGCAGTCAATGCAGCTACTGAACGGATGATCACTCAATATCCACAATACCGAAATACCTTTAATTGCACGCGATAAATGCTTTTTTTCCTCGTCGTCACTTTTAAGTCTAGCGTTTGATACGCGATCAAACGATCTAAGCTAAACAGATTATAGGACGGAATCATAAAGCGCAATCTTCAAGATATGCTAAAAGTATGTGATGAGAATATAATTAACAACAACCTTCAAGCTTGGATATTCAGAATAGACTAAAGTCTAATTTATTTTTTGCAATTTCTCATCGTAATAGGCTGTTTTACCTTACGCAAATCTGACAGGAAAAGGCCTACTTTCCCACACCTAATTAACAGTGCTGTAATGATTCATTACAGCACTGATTTGCGTTGCGTAATGAACCATTACAGTACTGTTTTCAGTTTTGGTCAACTTCTTTATGCTTTCTGGACGCAGTTTTGAAAAATTGTGACAACTGCACAGTATAACCTTAATAGATCAGATTTTCCTAAACATTGGCTATGAACATCAGTGTGCAGTTTGATGAAAAAGTTTTGTTGAAAACTATCCTCAAGGGTAATTTATGAAGTTGCAAAAAACGTTGTACGCAACTCGGTGCAGAACTCGATTTTTCCAGCACTCGGCAAGCCTCGCTGGATAAATGCACGATTCATGCTGTAAAAATCGTCATTATGCACCTTGTTGCGTAAACTACTATTACATTCGTCTACTGAGACCTTCGGCTCAGACGATTACTCGTTTCACATCTCGGGATCAACCGATGAAAGCGCTAGGGATGCGCAGGAAATATATTACACTCTTGAAGCCGGGCACTTTGGACCTCTCGTCTGGTGCTGTTTACGGATTTCCACATCGCCTACAAAATACCTGAAACAAGCCTACGATATCCCGTGTATGCCTAGCGGACAAACCAACCATGCGACCAGCTCACAAGCTTTCCTACTTTGACCACAGGTCCACCACAGGTAGCTATACAAAGACAGTGCCATGACGAGCTTTTCCGCGTCCGTGATCTTGTCCAGATTTTGACCTTTATCAAGAACCTCTTCCGGCCCTTACGGGTTTTATCACACTTGGCAGGAGGATCATTTCACATGTACGAGTACGTCGAATACTGTGTACTTCGGATCCAACATTCGTGGATTTGCCATCGCTTCTCATAGCCATCAGGATCGCAAAGATTAGATTCGTCAATCTTGGTGACGACGGCGTCTCCCTTTCCAACTAACAATCACAAGCCGCAAACAAGCATGCATGTTGAATTGTTGCTATTAAATAGTAATTATAGCTGAGCTAAAATTATGCTGTACACATTACTGTACAAATGCATTTTCAATTGAAAAAGTAGCCAATATTCAATTTTTTGTATGGATCAAGTATCGATATTTACAATGATAATTTAAATCACTTTTCAAGCGTTAAATAAGATTTTTATTCGACTCGCAGTAATTCCTTTACTATATAGTTTAACAAGACCTTTTTCTGCTTCTTGTTAAGTTCATGTAAAAATTAGTATACGTATCTGTAAAATGAGCTTTTACTCAGACTACATGATGAACAACATGTGTTGTTTACTGTACAACAGCTGAATTAATCTGTTGTTCAATTGTTAACCATAATGTTCTGAGCTAATCCACCACTGCTGAATAGGAGCCGAAGTCCGATCATTATTAAACCACGGTAAAATGTCAAGCGCTTTAGACGGTGTACTTCGCACCAGTAATTGAAAGAGTAGCTTCTTTTGTGCTAATCTTCCATTTGTTTTAGGCCACCAGACCAGTGACGCATAGGTAACTCTTGGTCTCACAATTGCTGAATAAATCCAGTGGATCATTTTCGGTTCCAATCCCCATTTTTTCCCAAAAGTTTTCTTACTAATCCATAGAGCACTTGCGCCTTTATCAACCACCTGCTCGAGATGTAAGTTCCAATTTAGTTTACTGTCAAGATATACTCTCTTTACTATTACTTTAGAGCTTTTAGTAGAACTTGTTACTTCAGACTCTAGTTTAATTTAAAAACACTTCACTAATACTTTACTTTTGCAAAAGAAAATAAAAAATGAATAACTCTTTTAAAGAAAAACTAGAAAGGACGAGCAAATTCCTTTTAATTCTACTACTGTGCTTATCTTCGGACAGATAGGCCTATTTCGTCTGTGACTTACAGACTTCTTCAGTGTCAAGTGCTCGACTTTCTTTTGCAAAAGTAAAGTATTAGTGAAGTGTTTTTAAATTAAACTAGAGTCTGAAGATATAACTGTATCTGAAAGTTCCAAAAAAGTTCCTTTCAATTTTAAGTTAAGTAGTTGCTAATTTTCTCCGTCGTGTTAAAGGCACGATCGTGGTTTTAGAAGGATTTATGTTCAGTCCTTTTTTTAGTAATTGTAATTGTTAGTACAGCGGACGTTCGCTCGTTGCAAACTCGTTCGTTGCAACGCTTTTAAGTTGCAAGTCCGCTAATGGCAAAATTTGACAAGTTTTTTGCAACTAAAAAGCAATCAAGTGTCAAATTCGTGCTGTTAGTTATGCTGTCAGTGCATTTCGATGCCCTTTAGTGTCAAAGTGACGTAGCAATTAGCGAATGGCATTCGCTCGTTGCAAAGTCAACATTTCGCAACGAACGAACGGCCGCTGTAATTGTTAGTTGGGTTTTTACCCCTCTCCTTGGCTTGGCGCCACCAAGCTCCAGTTTCTATTTCTTCTTACTCCTTTTTTATGCCTGTTAAAACTGTCGGCTTAGAAAACCACTGGGCCGCCTGTTCCGAGGGTAAAAGCCCACTAAACAGGGAACCTCATCCAAGATGTTATGCGACCCTTGCTGGCTGCTGATGTATATGCATAGTTGAGGAGATTTAAAAGATACTCGACCGCTGACGGAGCCCGTAACGTGAGTAGATCACCTATAGCGTATATCGTGTTGCATTACTGAGTACATATGTAAGGGCGAACAGGATATGAATAGGTACCAAGCGATGGTAAAATTTGCGAAATGTGAACAACCGAAATGTAATTGAACGGGGAACTGCTACAGCTGACTAATGTGCAAAACCACGTTTGGCGTAGTCGTACGTCAACCATGCGGTCATATCTTAGCTAGCACAACACTTGCAACAATTGCAAATTAAATACAAAAATATTAAAATTGCTGTGTTTAATTTGCGATTGTTATCGTTATCGTTAAGGCTGGAAGTCAGCTTTCTACAGAAAAATAATAAAAAAAAATCAAAGAGTAAGGTAAGAAAAATAAAATTATATGTCACCTAACATAGATACGCGATGAATGTTACTTTCAGTGTATTTTTTTTTTTCTAGAAGTCCTTCAAATATCATTTGAATTGAAATAGGTCGCGTCTACACAGTTTATGCGCTGAGCTGAAAATGAGACAGCTTATATGAGGAGCGGAATTGGTTAGATGGTTTCAATTTTGTCCAATATATTATTTACTTCTAATTCACTTGCAGAAAAACATGAGAGCAACTAGCCAATGATTTTCTAGTTTTATTAGGGGACTTATGATAACATTTCTGGACCCCTTTCACAACATATTTTCTGATAACGCCAATGGTTCGAAAGTGCGAAACCGAGGGCGAGCCAAGTTCCAGCTTTGAGATTCCCATTCTCCAACCGCATTGTGGCAGTTGGTTTCGTAGTAGAGAGAGGAAAACTGTTGAATGCTGCCTTCCTCACCGCCACGCCGAAGAAGAGGAGCAAACCGACTCTGACTTGGAAGCCGGGCCGTTGTTGGTTGTTGGTGACATCATAAAGGATGCAGGTCAATTTGGGGCTAAAATTGTGGCATGAAGGAAATCATAAATTTGTGGATTGTTCCCCTTTTGTGTTGGAATAAGTCACCAGTTCGTTCGCTTGGGAAATTTCCATCAATATGGCATGTTCTTTATAACCCAAGTGAGATTTTGAATTCTGATGCTACTTGAATCGTAAAAATAAAGAAAGGATAACTTGTATATTTATAAACAATTATAATTAATGGAAAAAAACAAATTTCTAAATTAATTTGAATTCCTTTGAAAACGCTCAATGGAGACGCACGGTTGGCCACGCTTCCACTGCTGGCTGCTGGCGCCACCATGTGGATTCAATTTTGATTTACTACCTTGGCCGACCGAGACAGCCGCGACTAAACTGGCATCGTTTCAGTTTCTTCGCCCAAACAAGGCGCATATCTTACAAATCGTGCGTCCCATTCAATGAATGAGTCATCGACTTTTGCGCTTGGTCCCTGCAGCAGCGTAGATTGTGTTTGCGTGCACTCTCTTCTGGTCTGGATGGATGTGCGGTGCCCTCCTAAACGCGAGCTCGCTCCGTTTGTTTCGTCTTTGGTAGGGTCAAGCTGAAACCGGTTGACCCACTTCAGATCGTGTTTTACTGTGTGGATGGTAGGTAAGGTATAGCTAACTACCTTTGCTCCGTTTTGCATGCAGTTCATGCACCGCATACGTTCGTGTTCTCGGCGGGGCCGCTAAGGCAGTATATGATGTTGGGGGCGAAACAACAACATGGGAATTGGATGGCAGCAACGGCACCAAAACAAACTGCGTCTGTGATGACGCCGGTGATGATGATGCGAGTTCTACCACCGGTTCGTGATCCCAAAACAGAGCAGCGTCAACTCACTTGGTGCTCGCGTTTTTTACGCTATAAGGAACCTGGATTCATCGATCTTTAGCTTTTTACCATGTGATTTACTTCGCATTTTTTATAATACTTATGTATCAATACAAACAGCGGTATCCTGAACTATTCGAAGTTATGACCCATTCGTGATAGATTTGGGGTAGTTGCGATCACATTATGGGTTGAGGCCGGCAGTTATTCAGTTCAACATCTTCAAATAGAACTGGGTCCACAATAATACGCCATACATTTTGGTTCGCTGCTGCTTCTCTCCCTCCACCTTCGAGAACGTCCTACATTCACCAAATCACTCTAGGTCTGGCTATCCCACCACGTCGTTTTATACCATCCCGATTTCTTGTGAACACGTATCCTTCCAGCCTCGACAACCTTCTGGATGCTGGGTTCACCGTAGAGCTTGCGGTTAATTCTTCGTCGTCATCCACCGTACTCCTGCATGCCACCAAAGATCGTCCTTAGCCTTACTTACCGATCAGACTAAGGCCTGGGTGGCCACTGCTGTACATAGTAGCCGTCTCCATTCCACTCGGTCCATGGCTGTTTGTCTCCAGTTCCGCACTCTGCGTAGGGTCCGCAGATCGTCCTCCACTTGGTCGACCCACCTGGCTCGCTGCGAT
Organism: Aedes albopictus; assembly: GCF_035046485.1. Taxonomy (NCBI): domain Eukaryota; kingdom Metazoa; phylum Arthropoda; class Insecta; order Diptera; family Culicidae; genus Aedes; species Aedes albopictus. The sequence continues at coordinate 88,352,295 of NC_085136.1, forward strand.
CCACGTCTTCTTGTACCGGTAGGGTGGGGCTAATTTCAAAAAATCTCTCCGATATATGATTTCTCAAGTGGAAAGTGATCTACTAGTCGAAATAAGTCAGCTGTACAAAAATGAGCGATTTCGGTTGATATTTAGGGGTGGCGCAAAGGGTTGAGTGAAATTTTTGCTAGAACAAACTTTCAAAAATCATTTCAAATTTAATTTTCAAACTTATTTTTTCTAGACTAAATCGGTGATTCTAGAACCCAATTGGGCCAAATTTGTGCTCAAAATTGCGATATCTCCACTGGTTTCCGAGATATTTGAGAAAAATGTCATATTTTGGTACCAAACCCAAAAAATACTGAAAAACGACATTTTTTTTCAAATATCTCAGAAACCACAGTAGAGATATCGCAATTTTGAGCACAAATTTGACCCAATTGGGTTCTAGAATCACCGATTTAGTCTAGAAAAAATAAGTTTGAAATTTAAAATGATTTTTGAAAGTTTGTTCTAGCAAAAATTTCACTTGAACCCTTTGCGCCACCCCTAAATATCAACCGAAATCGCTAAATTTTGTACAGCTGACTTATTTCGACTAGTAGATCATTTTCCACTTGGGAAATCATATATCGGAGAGATTTTTTGAAATTAGCCCCACCCTATTGTACCGGTCGGATGACTCTCGAGAACCATTTTAGTCGGGTTGCTATCTTCTTCTTCTTTATTGCTCGACGTCCCCACTGGGACTTGGCCTGCCTCTCTTCAACTTAGTGTTCTTTGAGCACTTCCACAGTTGTTAATTGAAGGGCTTTATTTGCCTGCCATTCTCCATTACACTAACAAAGCTAGCCATGAAAATGTTTGACAATTCACAGGTCATTTTGACAGACCACACACATGCTCGAAAAAGACGGATAACATATTCTACATTATCGATCTTGTTGCCGTCCTTTTCATGCTCATGTTACATCTGTCAAAATGACCTGAGAATTGTCAGTCATTTTGAGGTTAGGTTCGTTGGTGTAATGAAGAATTGCATGAATTTGTATATTGTGAGGCAAGTACAATGATACGCTTTGCCCAGGGAGTCGAGAAAATTTTCCCGACTGGAACGGGAATCGAACCCGCCGTCTCCGGATTGGCGATCCTTAGCCTTAACCACTAGGCTAACTGGAGACCCTCGGGTCGGGTTGCTATACGACATCCTGATGACGTGACCTGCCCACCGTAGCCTCCCGATTTTCGCGGTATGGACGATGGTTGGTTCTCTCAGCAGCTGATGCAGCTCGTGGTTCATTTGCCTTCTCCAAGTCCCGTTTTCCATCTGCACTCCGCCGTAGATGGTACGCAACACCTTCCATTCGAAAACTCCAAGGGCGCGTTGATCCTCGGCACGTAGGGTCCATGTTTCGTGCTCATAGAGAACCATCGGTCTAATAAGCGTTTTGTAGATAGTTAACTTCGTGTTACTGCGAACTTTGATCGATCGTAGAGTTCTGCGGAGTCCAAAGTAAGCACGATTTCCTGCCACAATGCGCCTGTGAATTTCTCTGCTAGTGTCGTTGTCGGCGGTCACCAGTGAGCCCAAGTACACGAATTCTTCAACTGCCTCGATTTCATCACCGTCGATATTAATTCGGGGTGGCGGGCGCAGTGATTCCTCCCTGGAGCCCTTTGCCATCATGTACTTTGTCTTCGACACATTAATGACTAATCCGATTCGCCTGGATTCACTCTTTAGTCGAATGTACGTTTCCGCCATCGTCTCAAATTTACGAGCAATAATATCAATATCATCAACGAAACCAAGCAGCTGAACGGACTTCGTGAAAATCGTTCCACTCGTGTTTATCCCCGCTCTCCTAATTACACCCTCTAAAGCAATGTTGAACTGCAAGCACGAAAGACCATCATCTTGCCATAAACCTCGGCGAGATTCGAAGTGACTCGAGAGTGTCCCTGATACTCGAACTACGTACATCACTCGATCCATCGTCGCCTTGATCAATCGTATCAGTTATACGCCGATTTGAAATCGATGAACAAGTGATGTGTGGGCACGTTTTATTCGCGGCATTTCTGCAACACCTGGCGGATGGCGAGCATGTGGTCTGTTATAGCGCGTTCACCCATAAATCCAGCCTGATATTGCTCCACGAACTCTCTTGCAGTCGGTGATAGACGGCGGCATAAAATTTGAGAGAGTATCTTGTAGGCAGCGCTCAGTATTGTGAACGCACGGTAGTTCCCGCAATCCAACTTGTCGCCCTTTTTGTAGATGGGACACACGATACCTTCCATCCATTCCTCCGGTAATACTTCCTCCTCCCAAATCTTGGTAATGACCCAGTGTAGTGCTCTCACCAGTGTTTCTCCATCGTATTTTAGAAGCTCGCTTGATAGTTGATCTACTCCAGCAGCTTTGTTGTTTTTTTTTAGCCGCAGCACCGCTACCGGGACTTCCTTTCCGCGGCCACTTAATCGCTGTAAGGGTCGATCTCGACCGCAGGGCACCGGTATGACCTACGAAGCCGACTCCGAACCCCTGGACCACCTCTTGTACTGCATCTGGACTATCCACTCTCCGAGTCCACGCGCCACTTCCTCTGTAGCTCCCAGACGATATGGGTGATAGCCGTTGAAACCAGGGGGCTGCTATGGTCTTCTTGTTTTCTTACCCCGCATTAAAATTATGCTGCTGTGTTGAAAGATAGGTTGTCAGCTTCCCAAGCAACACGACTTGTTGCCAAGCCAGTAACAGCAACATCATTGCAATTTATTCACTGTTCGTATTAAGGACGACAGAACACAATTGCTTTTTCTTTGAAACGCAAAAAGCGCAGATTTTGAATCGTTATGCAACTTGAGCTAGGGGGAATGATAAAAAAAATGTTAAAAATTTGACCAGACTCGAACCATGGACGCCAAGAGTATTAACCACTCACCTTACATACTACACCAGAAGCTCTGTGAGAGAATTGCTGCTCGATACACCATAAAAGCCATTAAAGTTATGTGTTACTTCATTGCGCCTTCTTTGTCACAAGTTAGAGAACTGTCAAAATGAAAAGACGCGCAAGTTTTCCGCAACACATTTGGAACTTAATCTGAACAAACAAATCAGAGTAAGGTGTTTTATGTGTGTTACATAGCATATTTAATGCAAGCTGACTGTATTGTCACTTGTGAGGAATATGTAAGCTCCGCCTCCGTCAAACACGAGGTAGCTTGTGATTCCTATGAAACAAAGCAGCAACTTTACGAAATTCGGAATTTAAATGCAACTCAACTGACAAGGTGGAAGTTGCGTGTGCTTTTAGAGTAACTCATTTGGGCCAAAGCATAGAAAGCCACATTTGGGATGATGTTGCAGGTGCTGCTTGGGTTGAGCCCTACGCTTGAGCCGCTGTTATGCTGGCTACGAAAACATTGCATTGGTGGGACAGGGATGCCAATTCCTTGGTTGAAACGGCGTTCCAGCTAAACTCATCCCTACACATCCTCTGGACCAAGTTGTCCGGGTTTGTGTCCTCCCCGCATGTGGCAAGCATGCGGTCACGCATTGTGCGAAAACGCGGGCACACGAACAAAACGTGTTCCGCCGTTTCCTCTAAACCAGTGTAGAGAATTGTCAGACAAAAGAGGCACAAAACAAGTAACAAAGAAGGTGCGACGATTACTCTTTATCCCTACTGGTAACAGATAATGACATGATCTCGAAATTTTTTGTTGCAGACAAAACGGAAGCTGAATTTGTTGCGTACTTTTCAACTCGTGAATAATCAGTTATTGCTAACCCAAAGTCGAAACTGTTTGATGATAGAGCTTCACCAGAGTTGCAGTGTTTACCGACTCGAAGTTACCGTTCGAAAATCGCAATGCAAGGCTTAAAAATCTCTAAACTCGTGGTGTACGATATTAATCCCATTATTTTCAAGTTGGGACAAACTTATGTTGCATGGGTTTGTTTGTCGTAACAAATACAGGTTGCGACATTGTCATTATTGTTGCGCGATGGTTGAATTTTGATTCACTGCTCTAAACCATTGCACACTGGGCATTCGGGAGAATCCCCATGCCTGAAACGGTTTTAGATACTGTCGGAAGCAACCATGACCTGTAAGGACCTGTGTCAGGTGGAATGTAACTTCCCCATGGCGCCTATCAATCCAACTATCTACCCTCGGTATCAACCTATGGGTCCACGTTCCTTTGGTGGAACTGTCCCACGCGCGCTGCCATTTGACCATAGAGGCCATCCTGGCAGTCCTGCGTATGCCACTTGTGCCGCGCATTTCGAAGCACTCCATGTCCTCACTGATAAGAATGCTGATAGGCACCATACCAGTCGGTAGCATTTAGTACTTAGCGCGGTGCCCCACGCCGGGCCGCCATACCTAAGTATGGACGTAGCAACACTAGCCAGAAGCTTGCGCTTACTGGCGTACACCGCAGAGCTGTTGGACATCATCCGGGACAGTGCCGCAATAGCTGTGGAGGCTCTTTTACAGGCATAATCGACGTGGCTACCGAAGGTAAGCTTATCATCGATCATCACGCCCAAGTGTTTGACGGAGCGCTTTGACAGGATAGTACACTCTCCTACACTGATCTCCGTCTGCTGCTCCGACTTCAGGTTGTTAACAATCGTCACCTCTGTCTTGTGATGAGCCAGCTCCAGTTTCCTGGATCGCATCCACGCCTCCACAACCTTGATCGAGTGGTCGGTAGTCAACTTCACCTCCTCGATCGTTTCACCGTAGACTTCGAGCGTAATGTCGTCGGCAAATCCGACAATCTCCACTCCCACTGGGTACTCCAACCTCAACACCTCGTCGTACATGACATTCCATAACACCGGACCCAGGATGAAACCTTGCGTGACTCCTGAGGTTATGTGAAAGCGCTTCCGACCCACCTCCGTGTCGTAAACTAGTACACGATTCTGAAAGTAACTTCCGAGAATCTTGTACAGGTACTCCGGTATCCCCAGACGCAAGAGCGCATCGGCAATAGCAGACCAGCTGGCGCTATTAAACGCATTCCTTACATCCAGAGTCACTACCGCGCAAAAGCGAACTCCTCTTAGGCTCGACTGCTTTCTCGGCGGTTTTTGTAACCGACAAGATAGCGTCTACGGTGGACCTCCCCTTCCGGAAGCCATACTGGTTGCTCGAAAGACCATTTTCGCCCTCGGTGAACCTTAACATTCTATTGAGGATGATCTTTTCGAGCACTTTCCCCGCCGTGTCAATCAAGCATATTGGTCTATATGCCGACGGGTCTCCGGGTGGTTTCCCCGCCTTTGGCAATAGAACCAGGCTCTGCCTCTTCCAAGCTTCTGGGAAAACTCCCTCGTCCAGGCATTTCTGCATAGCAGACCTGAACATCTCGGGAGCCTCTGCAATAGCTACTTTTAAGGCCAGGTTCGGAACTCCGTCCGGACCTGGGGCCTTACCTACGCTAAGGGACTTAGCTATCCCCGCAAGTTCCACATCGGTGACCCTCTCCTCATCGCCAGCCCCAGTCCCCGGCTGTCCTACGAAAGGAGGCCAAGGACTAGGATCATGACGCGGAAAAAGTCCTCCAATGATCCCCTCCAACATCTCTGGAGATTGCTCTATAGGAGCCATCACACCTCTCGTCTTGGCCATAACGATCCTGTAGGCGTCGCGGGTTCGTATTGGCACTCTGACAGAGACCCTCAAAGCAGGCCTTTTTGCTTGCTCTTATCTCGGTCTTGAGCGCGGCTTTTGCAGCGGCGAACACCACCCGCCGTTCGTTTCGCTCTTCCTCTGATCGTGCTCGCTGCATCCGCCGCCTAGCCCGTAGGCAGGCACGGCGCAGGTCCGCGATCGCGTCGGTCCACCAGTAAACCGGTGGCCTCCCATATCTAGGGTGGACTCGCCTAGGCATGGTCGCATCACACGCACGTGAGAGCACCGCTACCAGCTCGTCGCCGTCTAAACCGAATAAGTTTCGCTCACGGCGGAGCGCCTCCCTAAATACCCCTTCGTCGAAGTATGATGTCTTCCACCTGCGAGGGCTTGGCCTTGGCCTAGCCGCCTTTTCTTCTATCCGCTGTCTGCTGTTGTTGTAGTCGATAATGTAGCGAACCGCCAGGTGGTCGCTGTGAGTGTAGCCATCATCTACTCTCCAGTTCGAACTACTTGTTAAGCCAGGACTACAAAAGGTCACGTCAATAATTGACTCCGCTCCGTTTCAACTAAAGGTACTCTTGGTACCGACATTAGCCAAGTCGACATCTACGATGGCCAGTGTTTCTAGCAGGATCTGACCCCGCTGGTTCGTGAAACGGCTTCCCCATTCCATGGCCCAGGCATTAAAGTCACCCGCTATTACCACCGGCCTTCGCCCTGTTAGCACGGTCGTTAAGCGGTCCAGCATTTGCGTGAACCGCTCGATCGGCCACCGCGGAGGCGCATAACAGCTACAGAAGAAGACCCCGTTTACATTGGCGACCACGAAGCCCTCATAGGTAGTAGACACCAACTCATGGACGGGGTATTTACCCGTCGTTCATATCGCCGCCATTTTTCTGGTCCCATCCGCGACTCAGTTGCCGTTGCCGGCGGGTACTCGGTATGGGCCCGATATGATGGCGATATCCGTCTCCCACTCAGAAACCGCCTGACAAAGCAGTTGCTGAGCCGCATCACAGTGGTTCAGGTTCAGCTGCGTTACCTGCACTGTGATTTGTTGTTCACTGCGGCTTTCTTGAAGGCCGGGCACCTTGGACCACCCATCGGATGTCTTGTTCGAGGATTTCCCGGTGCAGATCATGCAGATGCCTTATAACCTTCAGCGCCGCATCACAGAGTTTGTGCCTGTCAGGGCCTTTGCAGTCCCACGACTTGTGTCCTGGTTCCAGACACCTGAAGCAAACCTCTGGTGGCTCGTGAAATGTCAGGTGACATACACACCAACCCACCTCATATGCTCCCTACTTTAACGGACTTTTTGACGTCCGCCACAGGTAGCTGAACCAAAGCTATCTGTGTCCCTGCTGGCCCTTTCCGTTGCTTAACGGCTGCGGCGGCCACCTGCACATCGCACTGTTGCCGCAGTGCCGTGACGAGCTCTTCCACTTCGGTGATCTCATCAATGTCCTTGACCTTCAGAGTCCTTATGTGTCAGAGCCCTCACCTGCACACCCTCACCAAGGACCTCTTCTGCCAGCCTCTTATAGGCGGCGCCCTTGTGCTCAGGATCATCTCGCCCGTACGAGTACGTCTAATACTGCGTACGTCGGCTCCAAGACCCTCAAGCTTGGCGTCGCTTTGCATCATCTTCAAGACATCCGAGTACTTGGACTGTTCCGTCTTGATGACGATCGCGTCGCCTTTCTTGCGCTTGGCACCTGCCCTCCTACGCCTTGGCTTGGCGTCCTGCGCTACTACCTGCGGATTCGCCTTCTTCTTCCTCTTCCGCTCTACTTTCGTCCAAGGGGGGTCCTCCCCTTGGATCGCCCTGCTCTGTGGCTGTTGAGGGCCCACCAGAGGTCGCAACCCCTTGTTCCCATCGTTCCGAGACGGGCCAGCCTTTTCAGGCCCACCCTTCCCAGCTTTCCGGGAACCCTGGCTGGGGTCCGACCTTCCGGCATTATTACAGACTTTCGGGGTAATGATTCGCCTGGCCTTGCGGGCACCGCCAGACAGCTCCTCGCCTGACGGTTGCCTCGCCCGCTTCTGCGATTGCTTGCCCCGTTTGTCGCGAGCAGTCGCTTCCGCCTTATTCGGACTTCCTGCGAAGGAGAAGGCCTCCATTTGGGTAAACTTCAGCACTTTCTCAATTGCAGGCTCCGCTGCTGCAGCAGTCAGCAACGCGAGTGCCGCGTGCTCCTGCTTGGCATCGTCGATCGACGCCCTAAGTCGAAGCAAGGCCGTTTTCAGGTCCTTGCTTCTGTTCGACTTAGTGGACGCAAACTCGATGATTTTGCCAAGCTGCTGCTCAGCCACCTCTATTGCGGACCGTCCTTTGGATTCTCGGTTGACGGCCCTAAACAACCACGATCCGTCCATAACCTCCACCGGCTGGCTCGCCGGGAAGTGGACTGGAGCACCCACGCTTGAGCTGCGTACGCAACTCCCAGCGCCTATCTCCTCACTTCTCCTTGTCGGAGATCTCATCAACCCGCTTCTTGCGAAGGGGTTGATCCCACCACTATTTCCACCTAGATATTGATTTTGTTTATTTGACTTCATGATTAAATCCCACGAGTAGCACGGGAAAGAATGTCCACCACGCCAGAGCCCTGCATTAACGCGGTAAGGGACAGCTTACTGTGGGGGGTGCCAAGGTACCCCACAGGCTCCGTTAAAGATCGAGCATCTTTTTCACCCCCTCGATCACTCATTCCTCAGCACGGGTCGCTTGACACCTTGAATTGGGGTTAGTCCTATTCTTAGCCTGCGACTACGCAGCTGACTCGCAAGCGGGGGTGCGTCAGGCCCCAGGACTTTCGTCCCTGCTGCCCCCTTAGTCGCCCCCTTCTGTGCTTGCAACGTCGCCATTGCACACTGGGCCAGGAACAGAGATTAGCAAGACAAAACCTCTAGCACATTGGGGTTACGTCCTATCAAGTTGAAGTCTTCGGCAAAGTTGTTGGGTTTTATCTGCGCCTCAAATTGCGCTTGGAATTCAGTTCGTGAAACCGCCGCATAGGTGGCGCTGCGGTACTAACTTTTTTATTTCGCATCCTAGAGCTTTGGCGTCTTCGGCAAAGTTGTAGAACAGGCAAAAATATGAATAGTTGTCGAAGACACTAAAACTGTTGCTCTTAAAATAACAAAGTTACATTGAATTTTATAAACGAACGACTTAAATTTTCGGTTTTATGTCATTATCTTGTTTCTCAGCCTACATGTTGCCATGGCAACAGAAAAAAAACAATCGCAGTAGTCAAACAAGATCGTACATTTGAAATTGTATTTCACTCTTGCAACAATCATGCGTTTTGAGGAATAATACATACATTTGTCTAGGTATTACTAGTAGAAATTCCTGTTTTAGTGTATATGAGTGATATAGCGTAATCTGCAGCTTCCTGATTTTGCCTGAATGAAACGCATGTAGGTTAGTAAATTCGTTTCTTGAATCTTTTTAAACATTCGGGACCGCAACAAGACGCTGCCACTCACTTCACGCCCACCACAAATTCCAGATTGTCGTGCATCCAAATAAGTGTGATTACAAAATAGCAGAATGGCTAGAGGTAGATTTTTTTTATTTCACTAATAGAGTATTCGTACCCTTTTCATCCTACGAAGAACACGGCATTGAAGCGCTGTTTGTTTTGTTTCTTATTTATGTACTTTTGTTAGAATTGAGCACAAACGGAATCAAACGGTGCCGTAATCGCTTGTTTACAAATAGGATGAATTTGGGAGCGTGAGATTACTTATGACACTTACACCCTAATTATTATATCAAGCGTAATGAGTTGACGAGCATCTTTTAAAACATTTCACCATCGGGGCGATTGATTTTAATTTTCATATACTGCCCATGATCGCATATGAATAGGAAACCCAGCATATATGGGACTGATCATAGGTAGTTTAAGATTCCACCTAATTCATCGACAGTTTTATTTTCTAGAAAAATCCCGCAATATTCCGCATGCTAATGCTGCTTATGCAGCATCCATTTTTTACGTAACGCTTAAATCGAATTTTTTTTACCCCCCCCCCCCCTCCCCCCTCCGTTTTTTTGTATGAAAACCCGAAAATTTTTGTATGGGCCGTAACGCTTGGCCATATCCCCCCCCCCTCCCCCTAGAGCGTTACGTAATTTGTGGCTGGCGCCTTACTTCAATCATACTTAATATAATAAATATATAAGTGAATTAATATACCTTTTGTCCGCTATCTTCACAACCCACAAAGGTCGTGAATGGATAATTTGTTAACTTTTATCTGATAAGTTCTTCAGTTTTGCTGTTAATATTGTTTCTGATTTGATTTTAAAATGCATGAAACAAAAGTACTAGATACTAGAAGTGAATTCACCTACGAAAAATGCGTTTGATTCGGGCAAAATCAGGAAGGTGCACATCGACAGCTAGCGATATAACATTCATATACACTAATACAGGAATTTCTACTAGTAATACAAATGTATATATTATTCCTCAAAACGCATGATTGTTGCAAGAGTGAAATACAATTTCAAATGTACGATCCTGTTCGACTACTGCGATTTTGTTTTCTGTTGCCATGGAAACATGTAGGCTGAAAAACAAGATAATGACACAAAAACGAAAACTTAAGTCGTTCGTTTATAAAATTCAATGTAACTTTGTTATTTTAAGAGCTACCGTTTTGGTATCTTCGACAACTATTCATATTTTTGCCTGTTCTACAATTTTGCCGAAGACGCCAAAGCTCTAGGATGTGAAATAAAAAAGTTAGCACCACAGCGCCACCTATGCGGCGGTTTCACGAACTAAATTCCAAGCGCAATTTGAGGCACAGATAAAACCCAACAACTTTGCCGAAGACACCAACTTGATAGCACGTAACCCCAATGTGCTAGAGGTTTTGTCTTGCTAATCTCTGTTTCTGGCCCAGTGTGCATTGAGGTGCTCATCGTAATGCTGCCGCCATCTACCTCACGCTCGCTCGTGAGAATATTCCCGAGATTGTCTCGGAACATGTCGGCGTATGGCACAAAGCCTCTACACGAGCGGTTCAGCTTCTCGTAGAACTTTCGTGTTTCCTTAGCGCGGTACAGCTCTTCCATCTCGCTCTTCGCGATCTCGTTCTTCCTGCTGGCGCTTCTTCATCCGGAAGACTGAGTTCTGCCTGTTCCGCGCCTGTCTGTAACGTGCCTCATTCGCTCTCGTACGGTGTTGCAGCATTCTCGCCCATGCTGCATTCTTCTCGTTTTTTCAACTGTTTACATTCGTCATCGAACCAGTCGTTTCTGTGATTTGGAGTCGCGAAGCCTAGCGCTGCAGCCGAGGTACTACCTATGATCGGATGTCCCTCCAACCATCTTCAAGTGTAGCTGCACCAAGCTGCTTTCCCGTTGGTAGGGCCACTGCTAACTGCTGCGAGTAGTCTTGAGTCACTTCTACGTTACGCAGCTGCTCGATGTTGAGCCGCGGCGTTCGACTTCGACGCGTGGTGATAACTGTCGAAAGTTTTGAGCGCATGCAATCATGCATACAGCGACTATGTAGTGATCCGAATCTATATTCGCACTGCGGTATGTGCGGACATTGGTTATATCCGAGAAGAATTTACCGTCGATAGAACGTGGTCGATTTGGTTTTCTGTTTGATGGTCGGGTGATCTCCAGGTGGCTTTGTGGATATCTTTGCGGGGGAAGAAGGTGCTTCGGACTACCATACCACGGGAGGCTGCAAAGTTTACGCATCGCTGGCCGTTATCATTCGATACGGCGTTCAGGCTGTTTCGCCCGATTACCGGTCTGTACATTTCCTCCCTTCCTACCTGCGCGTTCATGTCGCCGACAACGATCTTCACGTCACGCGGCGAGCAACCATCGTATGTTTGCTCTAACTGCGCGTAGAACGCTTCTTTCTCGTCATCAGGTCTCCCTTCGTGTGGACAGTGGACGTTGATGATGCTGTAGTTGAAGAAACGCCAACATGCACATTCTTGCGTTGATCGGCTGCCACTCGATCACACGTTGTCGCATCTTACCCAACACTATAAATCCTGTTCCCAGTTCATTGTTTGTGCCGCAGCTTTGCTAGAAGGTAGCCGCTCGATGCCCGCTTTTCCACACTTTCTGTCCAGTTCAACAATGTTCCTGTAACGCCACGATGTCGAAGTTGCGGGAATGTGGTTCGTCGTAGATTATCCTGTCACATCCAGCGAAATCAAATGACTTACAATTCCATGTTCCAAGTTTGCAATCGTAGTCCTTTTTTCGTCACGTGGGTCTTTGTCGATTGTATCGATTCGTATTTTCTCCTATGTTATTCGTAATGGAGATTTTTACGGGTGGTTTATTGGGCCTACACCAGCTCTGTCCCGCCGAAAGAGGCCAAATTTGAATGTAAACCAAACCCATGCATGCGACACATCAAATCACGACTCTTTAGGCAACCTGATAAAAACGGTTAGCAAGATAATAGTTTCATACTGTGTTTCGGACAATTGGTAGTTTTCCGGAACTTGTTACGAGTGTCCCACCGGAAATGGTCAAATGTAAAAGAGAAGTAAGCACATACATGCAACACATCAAATAGATTTTCAGGTAACCTCATGAACGCTTAACAAGAAAATCTCAGACCATATTTCGGAAAGCCATAGTGACCCGGAACCGGTTGCGGGTGTCTCGCCGGAATTGGTAAAATTTTAAAATGAACCAAACCCAACCCGGCACATCAATTCACAGCTTTTCAGGAAATCTGTGAACAATTTGCTAGAAACGTGTCTCAAACCATATTTCAGACAATCGGTACTGTCCCATAACTGGGCGGGCGTCCCGCCGGAAGTGGTAAAAAACAAAACCAATTCTATGCATGCGGTAAATCCAATCGAGGCTTTTTCGAAAGCCATGATGAACCACTTCCGGTGGGACACTCGTTACTAGTTCCGGAACACTACCATTTGTCCGAAACACAGTATGAAACTATTATCTTGCTAACCGTTCATCAGGTTGCCTAAAGGACCGTTATTTGATGTGTCGCATATATGGTTTTGGTTCACTTTAAAACTTGGCCTCTTTCAGCCGGGCATCCAGAACCGATTCCGGAACACTACCGGTAGTTTCAAATGTGGTCTGGGCCTCCGGCAAGACAGAAGAGCTGGTGTAGGCCCAATAAGCCACCCGTAAAAATCCCCATTGCGAATATTATAGGAGGAAATACGAATCGATACAATCGACAAAGACGACGTGACGAAGAAAGGACTACGATTGGAAACTTGGAACATGGAATTGTAAGTCGCTTGGTTTCGCAGGATGTGACAGGATAACCTACGACGAATTACATCCTCGCAACTTCGACATCGTGGCGTTGCAGGAACTTTGTTGGACTGGTCAGAAAATGTGGAAAAGCGGGCATCGAACGGCCACCTTCTACCAAAGCTGTGGCACCACCGGTACCGGTAGTGTTCCGGTTCCAGGTGTCCCACCAAACGTAATGTTGCCAAATATAAAAGTGAACCAAACTCATACATGCGGCACATCAAAAAGGTGCTTTTTTTGATAACCTAATGAATGGTTAGCAAAAGAAAATGGTCTCACACCACATTTAAGACCACCGGTAGTGTTCCAGGATCGGTTTCGGGTGTCCCGCCGGAAGTGATCAAATATAAAAGTGAACCAAATCCATGGATGTGACACTTCAAATTGTGACTTTTAGATAACTAGCAACTTAACTTTTAGAACGACTAGCAAGAAAATAGGCTCAGACTACAGTAGGGACTACTAGTGGTAGTGTTGCCAAACCAGCTTGGGGTGTTTCACCGGAATTATGAAATTGTTCAAAAAAGACACGATTTGATTTATCGCTTGTAAATCAAATCGTGGCTTTTTGGCAGCCTGATAAGCGTTGGGCAAGACTAGTGAAGAAATGGTCGAATTACTTATATATTAAAGAGAACAAAATCTTGACAAAATCAAAACGATCGCATCAAATTACCATTTCAGATTCCTGAGGTGTATATATACAGTAGGACGGATCATCGTTGTATGGCAAAAATTATAATTTGATAGTACACCGTATAAAGTTTTTTTAATCCCCCTACTGCGTCTAAAATTACTGCGAAAAATTTAGGTGCGACTGATTGTGTCCTCCCGCTTCGTATTGCGATTGAAATTTGAATGGCACTTAGTATAGGAAATTTCCATTTTTTTTACTTTGCATTTTTTCTCATAAGGAGGTCAAATTTAACATAAATCGTGCAATCAAAGATAATAAACATATAGCCAAAAGCATGAAAAAAAAACTTTGTCGAATATTGCAAAGTGAGCTGTGATTGTGAATATAGTTATATTCTAGCATGTAACATGGTCTTCATACTGATCGGTCTTGAGTGATAGTGAAGGTGGTCAAGGAGTCAACTGAGAGGTCTGATATTTTTCGGCTCTGTCATGTCGTTGACCATAACGTCGAAATATGTGACATCAATAAGTTTCCCAATTCAATAATAGCTTTGCTGACCCTCCTTTTCAATGGGGGGGGGGCATTTTCAATCAAACCGTACACTACGTGTTGCTTTTCTAAATAAAGTTTTCTCAAGATTCAGGAACACTTCAGCCAACGTCTACGAAAAGATCATGAGTACATATTCGACGATGAAGACACTATCACCACTAGATGGTTCAATCTGGATTTTTTCCTATTTTTTTCTTGATTTTTTAAAATTTGCTATAGACTTGATGAGGTTCGGCTTTTTTGTCATTCGGCATTTTAGGATTCCGTCTTTTTTGGGATTTCGGCTTTTTAAGGTGCACCTGATTCAATTTCAATGATTTTTTGACATTATACACCAAAACCTCCATTTAGGTAACGAATCGGGACTGCCTAGAAAGAGGTTTTACCTAGATGGATGATTTACCTAAATCGATTCAGTTCATTACCTAAATGGATTTGAAGATTGCAACGAAGTTTAAGAAGAGCGAGATAGCTGTAGATTTAAGGCTTTTTACGGCATCATCAGCATCTGCACTGTAGCCATGTTGGATATGAGCCTCAACATTTCTGCTGCGTTGCTGCAGAATTGACAGTTTTTTAGCACTTCAAAAATGCGAGGCAAACAATCATTGAAAAGCAAAAACTCAATGATTCGTTTGAAAACTTAGTGATGCAGTAAGACACCTTAAAAGGGGCCATGCAGAGTTTTAGAGGATTTTTATAGGAGTTTCAGGAGGGTGGGGGGGGGGGGGGTCTTCAGGGGTATTTTCGGGTAGTTTCGAAGGGTATCAGTTGCGTTACATGGGACCCGGATGGAGTTTTAAGGGGATTTCGACGGCATTTCAGAAAGCTTCAGAGGATTTTTGGCGAGTTTCAGAGGCGTTACTCAGACATTACGTAGGCGTTTTCGGAGGTTTCTGAAGGTCTCAAGTGCGCTACATGACGTCCTAGGGGGTTTTAGGGGGATTGCGAAAGTCTTTCAGAAAGCTTCGGATGATTTTTGGCGAGTTTCAGAGGCGTTACACAGGCGTTTTTGGTGGTTTCTGATGGTCTCAGGTGCGTTACATGAGGTCCTAGGGGGGTTTTAGGGGGATTTCGAAGGCATTTCAGAAAGCTTCAGATGATTTTTGGCGAGCTTCAGAGGTGTTACTAAGGCATTACGTAGGCGTTTTCGGGGGTTTCTGAGGGAGGCGCCACGAAGGTGCTTTCGGTGTTGCATAAGACTTGAGGCTGTGTAAGCATGACTTTTATTCAATCATTTAAGCACACAAATTATGCGTGTAGATTCGATGACTTATGCTCAAGAAAATTCTAAGGAAACCAACCCCATCCCCTGAGCACGCCCTGAACTCCCCTTAAACCAATCTTATCCCTAATCTAAAACACTCCAACTGCTCTGAACACAATCAAATTCCATTTGGGTAACGTTATCTAAATGGAGGGACCTAAATCTATCTATCTATATATATATATAAAAATGCAGTGGCATACGTGGGACCGCGCATAACTTGCAAATGGCTGGTCCGATTTAGGTCGTTTTAGTTTCATTCTGTTAGTTTTCACCCAAAGAAGGTTCATGAGGCAAAAAACATTGAGAAATAGTGGTTTTTTGAAAATCTTTTTTCCATACACTTTTACCGGGGAGTCGACGGGGACCTGAACTTGGGACGTCAAAAAACGCAGTAGGCAAGACAAAGTTTGCCGGGACAGCTAGTCTATATATATAAAAATGAATTTCCGTCTGTCTGTCTGTCTGTCTGTCTGTCTGTCTGTCTGTCTGTCTGTCTGTCTGTCTGTCTGTCTGTCTGTCTGTCTGACCGTTATGCATTCGGAAACTACTGAACCGATCGGCTTCAAATTTTGTATGTAGGAAAGTTTTGGACCGGGGAAGGTTCTTAGCCTGGTGTGAGACCTCTCCGGTCTCTAGAACGGGGGGCTCTCATACAGATAACTTCGCGGTGGACGTCCCTATGGAGCTGCATGGCAAAAAACACAGTAGGCAGGCAGTACGACGTTTGCCGGGACAGCTAGTAGATCTATAAATAAAAATGCAGTGGCATACGTGGGACCGCGCATAACTTGTGAACGGAAGGTCCAATTTAGGTCGTCTTAGTTTTGTTCTGTTAGGTAGTTTTCACCCAAGGAAGTTTTATGAGGCAAAAAAACATGGGAAAATTGAGAGTTCCTGAAAATCGATCTTCCATACATTTTGACCGGAGACATGGTATTGGCTAGAAACTTGAAACGTAAAAAAACGCAGTAGGCAACATAAAGTTTGCCGTGTTCCGCTAGTTTTACCTAATGCGTGATATGCACTTCAAACGGAATCGCTCAAGTAATTTTCGTTCAGTGCATTATTTTGCCGTGACCGGAATGGTCCACTGCACGAATTCGTGCTGGCCTGCTTTCTCCCACAGGAAATTTGACGTTTGAGCGGTGCCGACACCGCTCAAACGTCAAATTTCGTGTGGGAGTAAGCAGGCCAGCACAAATTCGTGCAGTGGACCATAGGGCACTGCATGAACTTCTCTCCTTCTCTTTCACTCTTACAGGCCAAGAAACGTCAAAATCTCATACAAAATCAAAACAATGCAGTGCCCTATGGTCAAGAAATTGAACACAGCAAGCCCCATTTGATTTGACGTTTCGTTTCAGCTCCATACTAGGATCCGGAATAAAGCGACGCTTTATCATTTCTTGAGCAATTCCTTGCCTGAATTTTCCACGCATAGAGATAGGCCAAGAAATTTCTTGAGAACTGCGTACTACCCATGAATGGATTCGACCTAAATGGAGGTTTGAGTGTATTAATTTTCTGACAATTTATCCTTGCCTCTAATGTTCAATACACTAAACATATTTGTAAGAAGAAGTGGCCACATAAATATCCCGCATATTTTTGAAGCGATCAAATTACATATTGCACTTTCGTTACGTATAGTCAATTGTTGTCTTCTAGCAGCAAAGTATCCTTCCCAACAGTGCCCTACTGCCGTGTGCAGCATAGTTGTCCCATGTTCAATGGGAATCCCTATTAACATGGGACAGCTATGCTGCACACGGCAGCCTACGTGGCCAAGTTCTATCCTTAGCCGCCACAACTAGACACAGTCAGCAGCGGTGGTGGCAGCCACACCTTTGAATTTCCTAATAGCTCGGCAAAGTTGGGTAGGGCCTTCAATCGGATATAGCTAGTTTCAGCAGAGTGATGGAGCACAGTCACAAACAGGGCTGCACAGGGTGTTATTCGATTCACATTGGAAGTACTGGCTTGTAGTAAACATTCAGTAACTGGAATAACCGAAGCTCTAACTTTTTACGTGTACGACTGACTAGAAGATTCTAACCAAAATATAACATAATTATAACAAACCATGATATTTATAACTCATTGTGAAATAATCATGTTCAACATCTCTGGTGTTTAGAAAATAATATAACTTAATTATATCATATTATGTTATAAATATTGTTTAATAACTCATTGTGAACTAATTTAGTTTTGATTCTGAATGTCAGAAATTATTTCTACACAATTGTATCAAAATATGATAGAAACTAGTTTTCTTGAAGCTAAAATTTATATCATATTTTGTTATAAATTTGATGTTGTCATAACAAAATAGGTTATTATTTTGATTAGTTTTGATTGAACCAGTGTACTTTTTGTTACAATTTTAGTAATTTCAACATCATCCTGCATCTAGTTTATAACATAATAAGTTATAGAAAAAAATGAAACATCATAACACAATCTGTTATAAACATGATATAATTTCCTAGTCGGGTCGTCATGTTGTCAAAAGTATAGCTTCATTTGTTGGGTACATGATGTTCTTCCAGGAGCTGTGCTCAACTTTTCCTGATTTTGGAATCAATATGTCATGGAACACTAGAATTCTGAATCCACATTCGCTGATTTATGGAGGCTACAACCCAGTCGCTTCCTAGGACTTTGGGAGTGGCACTTTATGGCGACCGTAAGGATATAAGGCACCTTTCCCCCTTCAGCTAGATCAGCCGGGGGAAAAAAGAAAAGCGTATCAGTTAAAATGATTAGAACACGCGATTGGCACTCGCTGAGCCGAAGGTGGAACGCGTTCGCGAATGATGATGATACACTATCCTTTGTCAACAGCAGAGCGGGTAGAAAGCTCCCCAGTGACTTCTCCACCGAGAGGTCGTCGGTCATTGTGACGTTCGTCGGTAGGCCTATCCTGTTCGACCGCACGAGCTGCGTTATTTGCAGCGGAATATATAGCGCACATTGGGGGGTTTGGGTTTTTAGCCCATGGAGAACAATTAATTTAATTAGTTTACCCGAGGACCCCCTCACGATGACCATTAGAAGGTTGTGCAAAACGGTGACGTAATTTATTGCCCTAAAATTGATACCTGTTGCCAGTTGGAGTTTATTTGTGGTTTCTGGAAGTAAAAATAAATTAATTAATGGAGTTTACAAACTTCCATAAATCTATCTGCAAGCAATATAAGCAAACATCAATCATCCAGTTTGATTCACTATAAGCTCAATAGTAGTTATCATCGGAAAATCTATACCACACACATTTGTTCTAGGTTATCATTTACCGATGAATGGGAACCATAAAATTGACTTTAACGTTGTTCCATAAATGTAAAAATACTTTTAATTCCGTCCATTGATGCCAAATTGCGCCGTGGCTATTCACCTTTTTCCGCAAAGTACTCGGTAAACCCACAATGCCACAATGCATTGGGGCTGCATCAGCATGTTAGGGTGTGAAAAGTGGCTAAATATAAGCAGCTTTATTAGTTCGTTGAATTCCGTGCATTAGTCAATTTTACGATGAGGTAATGTTCGACCGGTCGCTTCCCACTTCCCACAAACGTTTTTTTTTTCAGAATGCACTGAATAAGGTGATAAATTAGTCACTTTGTCAGGTGTAATAATGCCAGAGGTAGTTGATGCACCTAGGTTTGCACACTCTCTCGGTGTGGTGTTGGGGGTTTAACGCTAATATTTGCCAATATCTAGGCAAGCGCAAGGCTTTATATGAAATAATAGTTTTGAAATGTATTACAAATTATTTTATTGATACATTTACTAGTGCCACTGAAGTTTTTTACGCGTTCTTTTACGCTGTTCACGTAAAAACGCTTTGATTCAAAAACGTCGTTGAAAGCCGCGTAAATCGTCAAGCCACAGTAGATGTGAAAAAGACTACATAGGGAAGTGGAACCATCTCGGCAGAGGTCCTATTTTGGGCACTTTTCTACTATAACTCAGCCAGAGTATTGTGTTATTCTTTGCTGTGCATGCATCGCTCCTGTAAGGAGTGAGTATGGTAGCATAATCGATCGCGTTCGCTATTGTCTCGAGTGAAAATCAAAACAATAGATGCGCGGGTGTTTAGTGTTCAGTATTGTGTTGTTCTTTGCTGAGTATTGTGTTGTTCTTTACAGAGAAGAACATTAATCAAGACAATTAGATGATCGGCATTGAACCACAAAAACCCCACAACAATCGGTGAGATCTTTCCAATATTATTTACAGGCTTGGAAAGCGTCAATATCAACACGACTCGTCACGTGATTATTACAGAAGTGCATCTCTCAATGTCATCAAATCGGGAGACGATGACCAAGAGAGTCTAACCATATTCGCTCATTTTTCGGTCATGACGAAGCGTGACATGATTTTAAACAAGGCAATTACTAGTACATCGATGGATTTTGTTATTGTTTGAATTCTTTAAATCATAAACATATGTCCTCTCTATCCATCAAATACAACGACTAGTCCAAATTTGCTTGGACCAGGTGAAAATTTTAATTTCAAAACAATATGGAAGTTTTGGTCATGACGCTTGATTATTGCGAAATGACATGACAAAGTGCGCGAGTGCTCGTTTCGTTCTGTGACGATGAAAAAGCCTACTTGTTCATCGTCATGGGATGGTCACGACTAATAACAGCGCTGATTATTTATTAATAAATATTCCTATTTCAGTATATTTATTTTATAACTGCATATAAGTTGAAAATTCGCTATTTTCAACATCCTTTCATCTATTGGAAGATGCTTCAGTTCTGGGCTCTTTCTAAGTTGATGAAGGGATTTATAAATGCTTGCAAGGACTTGGCCAGGTGTGTGGAGCTGAGTGAATCTATGACAATGTAGATAGTAGCGACATCAGCAATGTCAATGGAAATATTCAACTTTGCAACTCCATCCAAGATTTGTGCAAGTATTCATGCTATGCTATGCTATGCTATGCTTTTCTACTATAACTCAGCCAATTCTGAACCAATTGACACAATTTTTGGAACGCGATGAGATACGTATAGTATCTAGCCTTGTACAAAATTTCAAGTCAATTGGTTTGGAATTGACTGAGTTGTAGCGAAGCAGGGTTGCAAAAAAACGAAAGCTTCTGACGTTGAAGCCTCTTTCCTTCACGGAGGCGGGTGAGAAGAGAATAAAAATTCTCTCGTCGCTCACATCGTGGTGACAGCGAGATTCAATAACAACATTTTCCCTGTCATTGGCACTCAAAAGAGAAAATTCACCACGCATGCTTATGGGCCAGCCGCATTCATGGGGCCGTTGTTTTTTTTTACTTAATCATTTATTTGAAGGCTCATGCGCTATTAGGCATAACGGAGCCATGTTCATTTGAAATTCTTATTTTTACAATTTCGTGTTGTTTTCTTATACATTATGTTAGTTTTGGGGAACCGTAAAACTCGCGGTTTGGTCGAGGTTAGGGGTAACAAAAAATGTTTTGGAAGGGATGGGATTATAGGTACTTTCCGTTGACATTCAGCAGCGTCGAGTTTGGGCGTTCGCTGCTGGTCAAAGGAAGAGTGGACAAGCGACCTGTAATTGTATCGTTTCGAGGGTTTCGAGGGGGGAACGAGGTGGACAACCAAAGCGATAACAAGGGATCAAACAACTACATAAATTTTCCTTAAATACTCGTAAACGAGCTTCATGTATTCTAGGTCCAGCTTACCCAAAACATCTCTAATGTCTTCCTTTTCTGGTTTCCCTTAGGCCCTTAGCGATGCACATAAATCGGATCTGGCAATACCGTATTCGGGGCATTCCCACACACCATGGTTGATATCCTGATAGCCTGCACCACAGCTACAACGATTGCTATCTGTGAATCCTATTCGATAGAAATGCGAGCCAAGAGAGTACCCGCATAATCATGAACTATACTAGTACTGTTTACCATACTGTACGCAACCATTTACAATAGTATCTCAATAGTATGATATAACATCCAGAGGAACAATAAGCCAACAGTACCATGAGCGATTTTGACACTTTGATAGACGGTTCTCGGGTAATTTACAATATGGGGAATAGGCGGTTCAGTTATGTTACAATAAGAAATCGGCATTTTTCTCGAACAAAATTTTCATGAAACAGTAAGTCAAACTGTGGGTATACTATTCATTTTTCGTATCGATTACAGTACATCAAATTGTTGCAAAACAGTTGAACAATAAATTTGACTGAAAAAGATAACCCTAAATGAAATTGTTCATTTATTGTATGTATGGTCCAATGAACAATATGCTGTACTGTTAAATCTTATTTTTACTTTGAAATGAAAATATCAAGCAATTTGTTATTTTCAAATATCTACTTTCGTTAACAAAAATTTTCTGCCAATTTGCAAAGGAAACAATAAAATTCGTCACAGTTAAAACTTTCTGACCGAAGTTGCATGTTTTATAAGTGAGTTGGCGCGAAAATTATTTGCTCGCGAAAGCAGCTACTCAAAAATAACAAATTACTTCATAAATATACCAAAATTTAAGAAACAACGAATCGTTTTTGTGAAATTATTAAAAATACAAAAACAACTACAATATTTAGTAGCATCGTAGGAAGGAGTATTTTTCCTTTTATGTAATTTTAGCGGTTTAAACGCTTCTGCTTTATGGGTCTTTAAACTGAAATAGGGTCTTGTACCATTTGGGCAGGTTTACCTACTTTGGGCACTTGCCGCTATAACTAAGTCAATTTCAAACCGATTGACTTGAATTTTTGTACAGAGTTAGGCACGTACAGCATCTAACGCTGTACAAAAATTCAAATCAATCGGTTTGAAGTTGACTTAGTTATAGGTGCAAGTGCCCAAAATAGGTACACCAGCCCAAATGGTACAAGACCCTATGTATATGTTTTTAGATTTACAATTGCTTTTCATTTTTTTTGTCACTATGCAATGCCAGCTATTGAATCGTCTTATTTAAATTCGCCAAGAGCTTTCATTTCCATCCTTATCACCTAACGATTATATCTGTGTGGCTTCCAAATAAGCTATTCTGTCGCCAAACTGGTAGGTGGTATGTTCCGGTTCCAACTCGGCAGCTTCGAGACCTCAGTTCCAGTTCGGTTTCAACCAAATTCACACATCGAACACCATGAAAACTGAAATAAATATAGAAACTTAAACACTCTTCCCTAATTTTTAAATCACACCACAACTTACGTATTATTTGTTTTTGGTAGAGGCAGCCAGTCACAGCGGCATATTAACTGCATTCTTCCCGGTTGCTTGCGTCGATCTCCGTCCACTTTGGATCATATTTTTAAAAGCTCGAATCATTAAACTGGTCTCGAAACTGGTCAAACGGCAGGCAAATCGGAACAAAAGCAGCACAATTTATTTTGCGAAAACAGATTTTTTTTTGTTTTTTCTCATTCTTTGACAGACAGCGCAGAGCGAAAGCATACCAATATCAGTTACAAATACAACGACGCGCAACCATCTGACAAACTGTCAAGTATAGGTTTTGTAGAGTGAAATGCATATGAGTTAGTGTGTTGCGCCACTGTGAATATGAACCATTTGACATGAGGTGATCCCATATTGCTACCATTTCACACGAATTTTATCTCCATATTGTTCAACAATGTGTGAATAGTTTTACATACTGTTACTGATTGGCATGGATGAATTGAAACGTTCTTTATAGTGTAGAGTGGTAGGTTTTATATTGTTAAACATGAAAACAAATGTATGTGGTAATGCCACATTAACAGTAAGAAGATTCTTACTATATGGAATGTTTGACAAGATGTATTTTTCTATGCGGGTAGTGGTTGGACATAAGCCGACACATTACCTTGATAAAATCAAGACCTATGTCCAAACCCTTAAACCACGGTTTCTTCGACACCTGCGGGAGAATGGAATGTAACCACCTGCCCAAATCTCCACCATCCCATTTTTGTTGCCAACTGATCAAGGCTTGTTGACGAGCAATAGAGAAAAATTCATCAAAGGCGATTTGTCGGTCATAAATATCGCCTTCCATAGCGCCCACCTTGGCAAGCGAGTCCGCCTTCTCATTGCCCGGAATCGAGCAATGCGAAGGGACCCAAACCAAGGTTATATTATATGATTGATTCGATAAAGCACTCAGAATTGATCGTATTTCATTTAGGAAATACGGGGAGTGCTTCACCGGCCTCATTGAACGAATAGCCTCTATGGAGCTGAGGCTATCCGTAAAAATGAAGTATTGATCAGAGGGAAGAGAGGCAATTCGCTCTAATGCATAGTGTATAGCCGCCAATTCTGCGACATATACTGAGCAAGGACTTTGAAGTTTATGGGCGGCGCTATGAAACTCATTAAATACACCAAATCCAGTGGAATCATTTGTGTTTGACCCGTCCGTGAAAAACCTTTTGTCGCAACTGACCTGGCCGAACTTGCTTGCAAAAATTTTTGGAATGTGCTCTTGTCGGAGCTGATCTGGGATTCTACGGATTTCGTGCTTCATGGTCAGATCAAAAACGATAGTGGAATTGGAGAAGTCGTGGGAGCAATCATGATTGGGAATATTCAAAGAAGGGTTAACCTCCAGACTCCAGAGTCATGTACGAGTAGTACAGTGTCATAAATTTGGTTTGATGAATTCGTTCGATTAGCTTTTCAAAATTTGCAATTATCAATGGGTTTAGCACCTCACAGCGGATGAGGAACCTTAACGACAATTCCGCGAAGCGATCTGATAAAGGCAATACTCCTGCTAGTACCTCCAAACTCATTGTGTGAGTCGAGTTCATGCAGGCTAACGCGATCCGAATACAGCGATACTGGATACGCTCTAGCTTTAGTATGTGTGTTTTCGCGGCGGACTGAAAGCAAAAGCTACCGTATTCGAGAACCGACAGTATTGTTGTTCGATATAGCTTTAACAGATCTTCCGGGTGGGCTCCCCACCATGTTCCGGTGAGTGTGCGCATGAAGTTGATTCGTTGTTGGCACTTCTGATACAGATAGTTAATGTGATTTCCCCAGGTGCCTTTAGAGTCGAACCAGACCCATGTGAAAGAGCTTGAGTAACCCGAGCAGAAACGAATAACTGGCACATAACTGCAGCATACCAAAGTCAGGTATCATACCAAGACGAGGTATTGGTCGGTTGTCCAGGTATTGAAAATAACTTATTTTGGTATTTTGTAAGTATTGATAGAATACCTCAACCAGTTATTATTTTGGTTTTGAGGACTGATTGAGGTATTATTCAATTATGGAAAAATCACTATTTGTATGGAAAAATCGCCGATTATTATTTGGGTATTACCATACCTGAAGTCATTATTCGCGTGTTATGCACAGGAAATACATCAGTTATTATTTCAGGTATTTTACCTCTTATGCAGGGCTTCTTAATACCTCATTCAGGTTGTAGGTATTCGTTTTTCCATACCTGAGTTTGTTATTCTTCAGCTATTTTCTCCTGCTCGGGAAGTTCCTTACCCAAGAATTGAAGCTCTAGATCAGCTGGATCACGCTTCCTAGAAAAGACAACTAACTCAGTTTTCTCCGGAGAGAATTCGATACCCAGCTTTACAGCCCAAGCAGACAAATTGTCTAAGGTATCTCGCAGTGGGCCTTGCAGATCTTCCGCCTCTGGTCCGGTGATAGAGACCACGGCGTCGTCCGCAAGCTGTCGTAGCGAGCAATTTTCCACGAGACTTTCGTCGATGTCTCTGACGTAAATATTGTAAAGAAGGGGGCTTAAGCATGAACCCTGGGGGAGACCCATGTAACTAATTCGTGAAGTTGCCTTGGTTCCATGAGAGAAAAACATGTGCTTCTCAGACAACAAATTGTACAAGTAGTTGTTTAAAATCGGAGAAAGCCCACACTCGTGGAGTTTGTCTGAAAAGACATCAACGCAAACTGCATCAAAAGCCCCCTTAATATCCAAAAATACTGAGCCCATTTGCTCTTTTTGAGCGTAGGCCAGTTGAATCTCTGTAGAAAGCAGCGCCAGACAATCGCTCGTTCCCTTGCCTCTGCGGAAACCGAATTGCGTATCTGAAAGAAGGCCGTTCGATTCAACCCATGTGTCGAGCCGATGGAGAATCAGCTTCTCTAGCAGCTTCCGTAAGCACGACAACATCGCAATTGGACGGTACGATTTGTGATCCGACGCGGGCTTTCCGGGCTTTTGGATGGCAATAACCCTCACTCGTCTCCAGTCATCCGGAACAGTGTTGCTCTCCAAGAATTGATTTAACAAATTCAACAAGCGCCTCCTCGCGACGTCTGGGAGGCTTTTGAGGGGCCGTTGTTGACATGAAGCATCCATCAACGCAGAGCGTGTGTTGATGATGGTGGAGTCATTACGTCCACAAAGTAGTTGAGTTTTTCTGTGTTCACTTTCAAGTATCTCACAGCGGCGCTGAAAATGAATGCCTAATACATTCAGTTCAGCACAATTTCATTCAATTGAATGTGATTTTTTCAACCCTGGCGAAGAGTGCCCAAAATATCGGCCGCTGCCCAAGTGGTTTGCTACCCTACTGGTTTCAGGATGTTTCAAGGGCGTTACATAGAATCTGAGAGAGTGGATTTTTCTGAGGCATTTCAAGAAGGTCCAGAGCGTTCGGAGGATTTTCAGCGGGTTTCTGAGACGGAACAGAGGTGTTACATAGGCGTTTTTTAGGGTTTCATGAGCGTTACATGAGGTCCGAGGGGGTTGTTGGCCTACCCCATACGGCCAACGCGTATCTGGTGCCGTGGTCTGTATATTGTTTGCAACCTTGTGAACAAGACTGCGGCCGCGATAGGAGATAACAATGGACATTGGCGTAGCTAGAGGGGGGCCTGGGGAATTTTTTCATTACTTTATATATAGTCGGCGTTCAGTCAGAGTGGACTACGCGATTTTTCGGGCAGGTAAAGATAAGCTGAGGAATTCGTTAAGCCTGAACTTTTCGACGTTGTTTTGATGCAGATGTGTAATGAAATTATCGATCACGATCGCGATTATAGAAAACTCTCTCACACGCATTATCAGCGAAAAAAGACGTGCGATAAATTCAGACCCGAGTTTCTCCCGAGAACATACGCTCATTCCGCAGCGCCGAAAAGGGATTATCATCAGCAATGAACTAGAAAAGCTTGAATAACTGGAAGATTTCCTTGAGACACCTTTGGAGAAACTTCGAGACGAATGCCTGGAGGAATCTCTTGAAATCTTAAGAGGAATTCTGGGAGGAATCCCTGGAGAAATTTCTGAACAAATTCCTAGAGATATTCCAAGAGTAATTTTTGGAGGAATTTCTGGAGGAATCATTGGAGGAAACTATGGCGGAATCTCTGGAAGAATACATAGAGGAATCCCTGAAGGAGAACCTGACAAACACCTGAAGGGATTCTTGGTAGAATTTCTGGAGGAACCCCTGGAGGAATTCTTGATGAAATACCTAGGGTAATTCCTGAAGGGATTCTTGGTGGAATTCCTAAAGGAGTTTCTGGACGATCTTCAGGAAGAACTCCTGGTAAAACTCGTAGAGGAATGCTTGGAGGAAAACTTGGAATAATTGCTAGATAAATTCGGAAATGAATTTCTGGGGGAATTTCTAAAGGAATCCCTGGAGGATTTACTGGAAAAATTCCTGAAGAAATTTCCGTAGTAGTCTGATGGAATTCCTAGATCAATTCCGGAGGAATTTCTGAAGGAATTCGTGAAAGAATTTCTGACGGAATTCCTGGGGTAATTCCTAGTGAAATTCTTGAAGGTATTTCTGGAGGAGTCCCTGAATGAAATCCTGGAGGAATCTCTAGAGGAATTCTGGGAGGAATACCTGGAGAAATTTCTGAACAAATTCCTTGAGAAATTCTTAGAAGAATTCTCAGAGGAACTGGAGGAATTCCTGGTGGAATTTCTAGATAAATCCCTAGAGGAATCTCTTAGGGAGAAATTCCTGGAAAAATTTCTGGAGGAAACCCTGGGAGAATTCCCGGACCATCCCTGGAAATTCTCTGAAGAAATTCTTGAAATTATTTCTGAAAAAATCCCTGGAAAATTTTCTGGACAAATTCCTTGAGGAATTACTGTCGGAATTCGTGGCAAAATTTGCGAAAGAATTCCTGGGAATTTCTGGGGGAATTCCTGAAGGTATTCCTGAAGGAGTTCCTGAATGAAATCCTGGAGGAATGCCTGGAGGAGTCCCTGGAGCAATCCCTATAGAAATCCCTGGAGAAACTCTTTCACGAATGCCTGGAGGTATTCCTAAAGGAATTTCTGGAGGAATTCCAACAGCAATCTCTAAAGGATTCCCAAGAAGGATGGCTGAAGGGACCTCTGGAGAAATTCATGGAGACATGCCTGTAGGAATTCCTAGAGAAATCTCTGGAAACATGCTTTGAGAAATCCCTGAAGGAATTCCTGGATGAATCCCTGTAAGATTTTTTAGGGAAATCGCTGCAAGTATTGCCAGAGGAAATACTAAAGGAATTCCTGGAGTAATTTCTGGAGGAATCACACGAAGAATTCCTGAAGAAATAGCTGAAATTCCTGAGGGAATTAAAAATCTAAAATTCCAGAGGAATTCCTAAAAGAGTACTCTTGGAGGAATCCCTGTGGCAGTTCCTGCAGGAATACTTGGTGGTGTTTTTAAAGAAACCCCAAGAGGGATCTCGGATGCAAAACCCAGGATGAATTCCTAAGGAAATCTTTAAACAGTTTCTGGTGGAAGTCTTGGATTAACTCCTGGAGGAGTTTCAGAAAGAATTCCAGGAGGAATTCCTGAAGGCATCCCAAAAAGAATTATTAAAGGCATTTTTAAAATAATCCCTGAAATTGTTCCTGAAAGAATCACAGAAGGATTTCCCGGGTGAATCCTTGGAGGAACTTCTGAATAAACCCCATGAAGTATTCCGGAAGCAATTCCATTCCAAAGGGAATTTCAGGAGAGCTTTCTTAGCAAATTCCTGGGAGAATTTCTACAGAGATCTCCGGATAAAAATCTGCAGAAATCCATGCCTGAAGTAATTTCTGGACGAATTGTAGAAGGAATACTTGGATAGACTCCTTAAGGATTTTTTGCACATTTTTTTTCAGCAATTCCTGGATTAATTTTTGAAAGTTCTCAAGTAAAATTTTCTGAAAGAACTTCTGGAAGACATTACTGCAAAAATACTTCGACTAATTTCAGACGAAGATATTGGAGAAATCTCTAGTAGAATTCTGGAAGGAATATATGGAGTAATTCCTGAAGAAATCTCTGAAGGAATACCTGCAGAAATACTTCAAAGGATCTCTGGAGAAGTTCCCGAAGGAAACCGCGAATACAGCACTGGAAAATTCACTGGAGGAACCTCTAAAGATATCCAGATCAAATACACACAGGAATTTCTGGAGGAATCCAAGATGGAATTACTGCAGCAAGCTTTGAAAAAAATCCTGGAAGTATTGTTCATACTCATACAGTTTACGGTACTAGGAACAAATCTAAAATAGTCGAAACTGCAATGCCGAATCGCATATTCATACATCGGGCGACCATGTCGCTTAGAAGTGATCTCAAGTCAGGCGCACCCCTGGGCCCCCTCCAGAAAAAAATCCTAGCTACACCAATGACAATGGAGTGACAGGTATCCAACCTGTCACCGGGTGAGAATTGTGAACAATTCCCTATTTCTCCACTCCAAGAATTACCACCTTTCCAGATCGGTAAGCCAGAGATTTACAAAAGTTATAAATAGGTGAACTTAAACTATTTGAATATACATTACACTACCAACAAAAACCGACGTTACTCTACTAGCCGACAGTAAGGGAACTGCACGGAACTACAAATCAACCCAAATTTAAGTTGTTTTGACGCAATCCCGGTCTTCCGTGGAATAACTCAAATTTGCGTCAAACAGCGAAAGTGGTGAGTGAGTAGTTCTCGTTTGAGAGCGGCAAAAAAATTAACCCACTGGTAAGTTATTTTCACCCAACGGAGGCCTCAAATGACGCAAATTTGGGTTAACTCAAGAAAACCCAAATTTGGCTTCTTCCACGGAAGAGCAGCGGATGCGTCGGTGCTTCTCTCTTTGTTTTTGACAACATTGCGGTGGGGCGAGGGAGAAAACAACCCAACTTTGAGTTAAAACTAAAAGCAGTTTAGCCAAATTTGAGTTTTTAAAACTTATTCTTTGGGTTTTAATATTTTTCCGTGTGAACGTGAAAAAAAACCGGCCGGCTGTTCGAGCCCGTATGAGGTTGATCATCAATTCTTTTCGCGATCAGCCTAGACCTTGTGAACCCAGTTTTGGATCTTTCATTATAAATGAAGTGTGCCTCGAGCATACTATATTTGAGAATAACGTTACCAGTATGTATCAACCTTTCCTTATGGATGCCTTCAAGCAAGCTCTTGTTTTCAGCATCTTTTTGCTGATATTTGGCAGTACTGCTACGATGATTATATCATCTGAAGTAGCTCAAACATTAATTTGAGAAGCTTCAGTTTGATAGAATACTTAGGTAGTACAGTTCATGGATAACTTAACATAGAATTGCACCTCCCAAGTAACAATTCCATTGCTGATTCGTTTTGTTTGATTTTTATTAGGGTTTTATTACAGCAATAATTAAAACTCACAGTTTTATGACTGCTTTAATGAAAACCTTTGATAAATTGTTTTATAGTATACTTGAAGATATCCATAAAGACAGATTTCAAGAGTAAACAAAACTTTCCGATATGTAAACCTACTGGCAATCATTATTACCACAATAAAACTGTTAAAACTCTCAACAGATGGCGATCCGTTCGAATAGTAACGACATTTGTTGGGGGAAAAGCAGAAACTACGACACTGCTAGGTTTATTGCGGTCATCATAAAAGTAAACTTGCTTTCGTTTTATTTTCGCTGATTATGGTCGTCGCCATATTGAAGAATTAGCTTAAGTGAATGGAAAATAGTTAATTTTGCTTAAATTAGCAATGAATTGATAGTTTGCCACTATTTTC
Source organism: Aedes albopictus (assembly GCF_035046485.1). Taxonomy (NCBI): domain Eukaryota; kingdom Metazoa; phylum Arthropoda; class Insecta; order Diptera; family Culicidae; genus Aedes; species Aedes albopictus. The sequence continues at coordinate 88,382,697 of NC_085136.1, forward strand.
ATAACATGCTCACATAAATATACTCTCTTTGCTGAGTTTTCTTGTGATTCGAGATAGTTTTACTAAATTCACAAATTGATTTATTTCATTCCAAGATGATAATATTTACTATTTTCGAAGCGCATTAATTTTATGATGCTGCAACCCCAATATTCACGGTAAATTCGAATGCGCATAAGCCTAGCAGCACAATAACTACTAAAATATTACTTTGAAATGATCGCTTTCTACTTACGAATGATGTATCCTCCTGAACTTAACGTGCCATCGAAGAAGCTTCTCTTGAGCTGTCATAGTTTTTGTTGAAAAAAAAAACAACAACAATCGAGAATAGAAAACTTTTCAACTAGGTTTTAAAACGGGTTTTTTTTTATTTTTTTTTATGTCTTTATTAACGAGATTTTTAGCCCTAGACTAGTTCATCTCGGGACCCACGCTTTACTTCCCTTCCGAAGGAAGAACTCACATTTGGCGAGTTTGTCGGGAGTGGGATTCGATCCCAGGTCCTCGGCGTGATAGCCACGTGGTTTAACCATCACACCAGGTCCGCTCCACAACGGGTTTATTGCTACTCTTAATGCGGTTTGCAAAACCTCTCCGAGAGTAATCCACTTAGCCAGAAGATGCTCTTAAAGAGGTTATCAAGAGGTTTTGATGTATGATTCAGTTTTATTGCAAGATTTATAAAATTGGTCATGAAGATCTCTCGTAGAGCCGAACAAAACTTAAAATGTTACTTGGGCTAACCCAACTCTGCATGAGCAGAATTTGTCATGAGTGGACTGATTGGCATGTGTCAGATGAGGAGTCACCATTTTACCTTCTTTGCACTTTTGAGTGTTCCTTTGCAAACTTTGCGTATTCAGGTAACCCTGCTCAACAAACCAGGGAACCTGTACTAATTGGTTGCGTTGCGACCACATTTTATGGATAACTCGCTTCCATTGCTACTCCAAAAGAGTTTCATTATGGTTTTGTTACTACAACGCCCTCCATTGTGGTATACCTACCATAACTGTTGCTTTGAATGAAGCTTGTTCTCTGCGGTCTGTGCAAGAGGTATTCCTGAATGGAACTATGATCTATTCAAGTACAAAATATCTTCGGATAAACCACCCAAGTAACAATTTCAATTCCTTTTAGATTTGACTATTTTTATGGAAGCTTTATCACAGCATGACCAACTCATGGAACATTTATAGCTGTTTTCATCAAGAGAAAACAATCTTCGTTCGTTTGCGGTTTTTAAGTTGTCTTCAAGTTAATTTTGAAATTCGCGCATAAAACAACTGAATTTACAAGAGCATTGAATCTTATAATAAGTTTTAAAGCATATTTGAAGTTATTTTCAACACATAACATCAACATATTTTATTAAAAGTTTATGCTTCGTTAATTCAAGTGCATTTAATCTGACTAATCCTCCTTTAAAAACTTCTTGAAGCTTTCTATTCTTGAGCTAGAGCCATACTCTGGAACAAGAACTATGCGAAATAATAATAAGACGACGAACTATTTTATCAATCCAAATAATGAATGTAACAAATTGGTTGAAAAACCTCGTTCTCATGTAAATATAAACACATAAACATGTTTGCTCACTGATAATTTAGCCATTCTTGTGCTAAAAAGTAATCATGCCAACGAAATAATGATTTTACGGCTAATCAAAAATGCGAGTAGCTGGCTGCTGTCGTCCTGCCTTCAACCAGTTCCTCACACAGGCCACAGCTATGCGAATCGAAAATGAAATGGGTACTTACTGTGACTCTGCTCAAGCTCATGCCAAATAGTGTAGTTTTAGTAAGTTGCACATTATTATTAATTGTAAAAATACAGGGAAACCGAATAGAACTGGCACACCTTGACGCGAAACACCGTGAAATGTACAGAAACAACTTTCTAGCATCGAAAACGTAAACAAACATTTGTCAATGGCTCCTCCTCCTCTTCTTGGCGTAACGTCCTCACTGGGACAAAGCCTGCTTCTCAGCTTAGTGTTCTAGAGCACTTCCACAGTTTTTAACTGAGAGCTTCCTCTGCCAATGACCATTTTGCATGTGTATATCGTGTGGCAGGCACGAAGATACTCTATGCCCAAGGAAGTCAAGGAAATTTCCTTTACGAAAAGATCCTGGACTGACTGGGAATCGAACCCGTCACCCTCAGCATGGTCATGCTGAATACCCGTGCGTTTACCGCCTCGGCTATATGGGCCCTTTGTCAATGGCTGTTACTCTTGAATAAAATGAATAAGTTTCATTTAAGACGAACAAATCTGCCTTAAGATCATAACTAGTGAAAACAATCTTCAATAAAGGCTGTAGCTTTCATGCGAGCTGACTTGGTTCCATCATTGTTTCTAGGGGGTTTGGATTAAAGGTAATAACAATTGATGGCGGCTGCATGAGTTTTGTTCGCTTGGAACGGCAGCCATGATTAGATAAAATTGAAAAAGTGGCGTAGCCTTTTGTTTTTATAGGAAATTGATGTCTTCGTATATTAATAATTGATATTATTTTTGGGGCGCTTTGTTATTTTCGTATGTTTTGGGCGGCATATCAACGAAAAAGTGGGTATGGCACAGAAAATTTTGATTCCCTGTCATCAATGATCTGTCAGGCAAATTTAATGCTTTAGCCATTTCAATTTGATAAAAATTAATTTGCAGTTCAATTCATTCATGAAACAAAATTTGTTTGCATCTGCATAATGCTTAGGTAAAAGATTTCATTTATTATGCACTGTTGACACTTTTGAGAAAGACAGCTATAAGATCAACATGCTTCAAGCTATTCTTGTCACAGTTTCATGAAGTTCTTATAATCAATCATCAGTGCAAGTACATAAATACAACTAGTTTCAAAGCAGTCTTCGAAAGCAACTTTGAAGATCTCCTGAAGAGTGGGCCAGATTAGTCTTATGGATGTTTTATGCCTATTTTATCTCGGATTTGCAGAACAAAGATCTTTATTGCTAAGTTTTATTATTCTATCTTAGAAATTACTTCAGGATTGCCACAAAAGTATAATTGTTATTTGGGCAGTCTTTTGTATATAGCTACGAATCTCTAGCTTCGGCCCCCAGGATTGTAGCTATAGAATCGATTTAGTGGACACTAAAAGCTATGCTTTCTTCAAATCTCCAGGAGCAAATGGGGTTTTGTCCTATTTTTCTCCAGAGGGATTTGAGTATTTCAAACATGTTTTGAACTCTTGTAGTTTTCTATCGGGTATTTTCATGGCGTGAAATTACTCTGTAGTTTTATCCCGAAAGGGCGCGTGCGTTGTACAAAGAAAGAATTAGTTCCAGATTTATCTGGTTACCTCGTTCTTTCTGAAATACTTGAAACGCATTGTCAATTATCACATCTGTGATGTTCGTCTGACTAACATGCCTATTCATGTGAACTCACATGCCTCCCAATTTGGGATGTCCACAGCGACTTTTACACAAAGTTGTATACGTTTTCAAGAAAGCACTAGCTCAAACGTAGTTTTTGCTTGGGTGATTTCTTGAATATTGAGGATGCTTTCGATGACGTGCCTTTCAATGTCATATTGAAAGTAGCATGGCGTCACAAGCTACCTTCAATGAGCTATAGGCTCTCTTTACGCTTATGCGTTTTACAGTGTCCTGAAAAGGACACCCGCTGTGGTATGAGCGTTGTGGTAAGGCTTATATGTATGGCGATGGCAATGTCCCAAATGGAGGATAACGTGCCTCTGGAGCCGGCCTTCTGATACCTGATAACTTCAGATATTCATGCAATATAAAATTCGAATGTTTTGTATCTTCGCAGCCGATTATTCCTTTAGCGGTGGAAATGATTATATTGGATTTCCACTATGATTTTTTTTTTGTAAAATGCTTATGAAAAGTCTCAACAACAAGATAAGCAAAACCATCACCAGAACTACGAAATGGAAAATTCCAAAATGGTCAAATCACACTCCGGAAAGCAACAACATGGTCATGGATGGAAAATTTCCTGTCTTTGTAACGGATTGACGGCAGCAAGATATGAAAATGCGACAGTCCTGATAGTTAGGTAGGTACCTCTACCACTCTGTTGGATGGAGGAAAGCAAGCAATCGACATCAACCAAGCCAGCAAACCGAGGGCGTGGAAATGGAAAATAAATGTCATTCTGCTGTTATTACTGGACGGTTGGTTTTATATGCGAACATTTGTATGCAAGACGGCTCCGACTGAAGGAAGGCTGTTTGTGGCTCGCTCGCATCATTATCATCATTTGTTCGCTCACTTTGAACCTTCTACTGATATTTGCTTCGACTCATCCTGCTTGACATTATAAAAAAGGAGCTAACAACTTTCGATAATGATATCCTTTTGCAAGGATTTGCTATGTTTTCAAAATATTTCCTAAAACCCCTGTGTTCAAATTCAATAAAGTGTGCATTTATAAGGTTCCGAGTATATCCGCTTGTTATTCACGGTTTATTTATCTTCTGGAATTTGTTTTCGTGTTTCAGGCAATACTTATCCTATTCATTACACTTATCAATGTAGTAATTTGCCTTAGGATGGATGCCGAAGGTCTGCTAAAGATCAAATCACAGGGTATTTGATGTTGGTGCAACGAAAATTAACTCCAGCGCAAACATAAGCGAACTGTTGCCTCTACCAACTTTGCACGTTTCGGTCCCCTCGGCAGCCACCAGGACGAGGACACCGATGTGACAATTTTATCGACTAGAAAACAAACATCAACCACGCGCGTCCCATCGCTGCAGCAATGCGAAAAGAAAGCCATCCGGGGGCCAAGCCCTAGTTCATTATTTCAATTAAATTCTTACGTTTGACTTGGCCCCTCCAGCCACACTCACTGACTGACTGCTCATAAACTCCCTGTTGGTGGCCACGGCTAGTAGTGGCAGGAGGAGGTCGAAGAGCAAGCTCAATTTAACCCAGTATCACCTTTACCACGTGCACGCTGACTGGCTGGCTGGTTGGGTGCCATTGTGGAAAGGGACACACTACTCTACACAGCAGGAATCGAGCCCAGGAAATTGACGAACACGGGAGGGTGGCGTGGTGGGCCACGATGAGGGTGCAACTAAACACCATCAACCGACCGAACGCGCCAAATCATCATCCCCCATTAACATTTGACGGCAATCAATTTGTTGTGCAAACGAAGAGAGCCGTTATGGAGACTATTATCGTAATAAAAGGAGTGAAAACCATCGCGCCGTTGGCGTTGGTTGTCGGTCGGTCGTCCGTCGATTGCACCTTCCAGTCCAAATCAACTCCCGGTCCACCTCTGCTGATCGCTAGTTGATGAACCAAGTACATACCTACATAGGAGAAATTGGTTCAAACTGCCACATTTCCTTTTAAGCCATCCATTCATCACAGCCAACATAATTCCACCACAATACCCGGTTGTCGGCTACCACGCTCCATCCTCGGTCACATACGATCATGTTTACCTGTTCCACCCATTTTGCCCGCTGCTCCTCGCCTTCTTGTACTAAATTGGATCTATTGCGAACACCAATAATCGCCAGGTCACGCTTCACCTGGTCCACCCATCGTGTTCTCTGCGCTCCACGCCTTCTTGTGCCAACCGGATGAGTAGCAAACACCAGCTTTGCAGGGTTGTTGTCCGGCATTCTTGCAACATGCCCTGCCCACCGTATCATTCTGGCTTTGGCCACCTTCTGGATGCTGGGTTTGCCGTAAAGTGCAGCGAGCTCGTGGTTCATCCTTCTCCGCCACACAACATTCTCCTGCACATCGCCGAAGATCGTCCTTAGCACGCGTCGCTCGAAAACTCCGAGTGCTTGCAAGTCCTCCTCGAGCATGGTCCATGTCTCGTGTCCGTAGAGGACCACCGGTCTTATTAGCGTTTTGTACATGGCACATTTGGTGCGTGGGTGAATCTTTGCCGACCGCAGTTTCTTCTGGAGCCCGTAATAGGCCCGACTTCCGCTGATGATGCGCCTCCGAATTTCACGACTCACGTTGTTGTCAGCCGTCAGTAAAAGTCCGAGGTAGACGAATTCCTCCACCATCTCGAAAGTATCCCCGTCTATCGTAGCATTACTACCCAGACGGATCCGGTCGAGTTCGGTTCCGCCTACCAGCATGTACTTTGTTTTTGAGGCTTTCACCACCAGTCCGACCTTTGCTGCTTCGCGTTTCAGGCGGGTGTACAGCTCTGCCACCGTTCCAAATGTTCTGGCAATAATGTCCATGTCGTCCGCAAAGCACACAAATTGACCGGATCTTGTGAAAATCGTTCCCCAGCTGTTGAGCCCGGCTCGTCGCATCACACCTTCCAGAGCGATGTTGAATAGTAGGCATGAGCGTCCATCACCTTGTCGCAGTCCCCGGCGAGATTCGAATGAACTGGATAGTTCACCCGAAACCCTTACGCAGTTTTTTGCACACCGTCCATCGTTGCTCACGGGTTTCCAACCAGTGGTCCGCGGCCCCCTGGGGGGTCGTGAAGCCAGTCTAAGCGGGCCGCGATGTTACCAAAAAATTGTTAAAATTTTATTCAATTTTGTGCAAATTATACCAATTTTCAATTTTGTATACCGCCACCCTCAAAAGCCACAATTTGAGGAACAAATTTTCAGTACAAAATGCCTTGAGAAGAAAAAATTTTCGGCTGCGCTGCTATTTTTCAGCTACGACTTAAATTGAATGTACATGACATCATTGTTTACGAAATAAGAGTGTCGAATAAAAAAAATGTATCATTGATCGTCAAAAATCCCTCCAACAATACATTCCTGGCTACATCACTGTACCCAAAAAACTTGGTGTCGTTTATTTAATTCATATTTTTTTCTAAGAATTTTCATTGGGCCGCAGATATATTGAGAATGCTTAAAGGGGGTCGCCACCTCAAAAAGGTTGGGAACCCCTGCTTTAATCAGTGTAGTCAGCTTCCCAGGAAAGGCGTTTTCGTCAATGATTCTCCATAGCTCTGTGCGGTCGATACTGTCGTATGCCGCATTGAAGTCGATGCCCAAGTAACACACTTGTCACCGAAGAGTCACGGCGGCGCAGGTTTTTGTTGCGCAGAAGTCACCGTGACTTACTTCTAACAAATGAACAGTTACTTGCTAGAAGTAAGTCACAGTGACTTCTGCGCAACAAAATCCTGCGCCGCCGTGACTCTTCGGTGACAAGTGTGTTACTTGGGTGAACAGGTAATGCGTTGGGACCTGGTATTCACGGCATTTCTGGAGGATTTTCCGTACGGTAAAGATCTGGTCCGTTGTCGACCGGCCGTCGATGAAGCCGGCTTGAAAACTTCCCACGAACTCATTAGTTTTAGGTGACAGACGACGGAAGATGATCTGAGAAAGCACTTAGTAGGCAGCATTCAAAATAGTATCGCCCTGAAGTTCTCACATTCCAAATGATCGCCTTTCTTGTGAATGGGGCAGATTACTCCTTCCTTCCACTCCTCCTGTAGCTATTCGATTTCCCAGATCCTGACTATCAGCCGATGCAGACGGGTGGCCAACTTTTCTGGGCCCATCTTAATGAGTTCAGCTGCGATACCATCCTTACCGGCTGCTTTGTTGGTTTTGAGCTGGTGAATGGCCTCCTTAACTTCCATCAGCGTGGGAGTTGGTTCATTTCCGTCCTCCGCTGCACTGGCGTCGTCGTTTCTTCCGTTGCCGTGGACTCCCGTGCCTACGTTCTCCACGCCGTTCAGGTGCTGATCGAAATGCTGCTTCCACCTTTCGATCACCTCACGTCCGTCCGTCAAGAGCCTCCGTCTTTATCCCTGCATATTTCGGCTCCCGGCATGAAGCCATTGCGGGATGCGTTGAGCTTTTGATAGAACTTCCGTGTTTCTTGGGAATGGCACAGCAGTTCCATTTCTTCGCACTCCGCTCTTCCAGGCGGCGCTTTTCCTCCCGAAAGAGCCGGGTCTGCTGTTTCCGTTTCTGTTTGTAACGTTCCAAGTTCAGTCGGGTCCCTTGCTGCAGCATTACCGCCCTCGCTGCGTTCTTCTCCTCCAAAACCGTTCTGCACTCTTCGTCGAACCATTCGTTCCGTCGATTCCGTTCCACGTACCCGATAGTGCTCTCGGCTGCGTCGTTGATGGCTGCTTTCACTGTGCTTTCCAGCAGTCCTCTAGAGGGGCCTTATCGAGCTCGCCTTCGTCTGGCAACGCGGCCTCGAGATTCTGCGCGTATGCTGAGGCGACATCCGATTGCTTCAGTCGCTCTAGGTTGTACCGTGGGCCGTGGCCGGAACCGCATATTGTTGATGACGGAGAGATTTGGGCGCAGTTTGACCATCACTAGATAGTGGTCGGAATCGATGTTGGCGCTACGATAGGTCCTGTCCTGACGTCGATTATGTCGGAGAAGTGCCGTCCGTCAATCAGAACGTGGTCAATTTGAGATTCCGTCTGCTATGGTGATCTCCAGGTGTAACGATAAGGGAGGCTGTGTTGGAAAAAAGTGCTACGTATGGCCATATTTTTGGAGGCGGCGAAATCAATGAGTCGTAGGCCGTTTTCGTTCGTCTGCTGGTGGGCGCTGAACTTACCAATCGTCGGTCTGAATTCCTCCTCCTGGCCTACCTGAGCGTTCAAATCTCCTATGATGATCTTGACGTCGTGGCTTGGACAGCGATCGTACTCGCGTTCGAGCTGCGCGTAAAATGCGTCCTTGTCATCATCAGTGCTTCCGGAGTGTGGGTTGTGCACGTTTATTATGCTGAAGTTGAAGAATCGGCCCTTGATCCTCAACCTGGACATTTTTTCGTCGATCGGCCACCAACCGATCACGCGCCTCTGCATGTCACCCATCACGATGAAAGCTGTTCCTAGCTCGCGTGTGTTGCCGCAGCTCTGATATGTAGATGGTATGATTACCTCTAAACGTTCGCACCATGGATCCTGTCCAACACACCTCCTGCAGCGCTGCGATGCCGAACCCACGGTCCTTCAGTAGATCGGCGAGTATGCGGGTGCTCCCAATGAAGTTGAGAGATCGGCAGTTCCACGTACCGAGTTTCCATTCGCAAGTCCTTTTTGTTCGCTGGGGTCGTTGCCGTTGGTCTCGGTTCGTATTATTCTGTTGCCGATTTTCCGTTACGGCTGGCTCGTAGGGTCTGACACCAACCCCCTACTTTCCGGAGGACAATAGTGCACAGTTGAGCTTAGAGTCCTTCCCTGGCACTCGGACGTAGATCAGCCACCCCTAACATGGGGATCAGAAGCTGTTGTGAGCCGCTCCTCCTGGAGAACAGATCCTCAGCCTATGACCAAAGTTCCCACCGGGGTTGGTTACCCGATATTCCCTAAGGTTGCTCATAGTTTCCTGCCGGTACCACGAGGAGGTAGGGATAGGAGTTGCTGGGCAGAGGCTAGTGGATCACAATGGGATCTGAATTGTACAGCATACCCAGCCTTTACCGTGCCAACTCCTGGAGGAATACCTGGATAAATGAAATTCTGGAGGAATGCCTTAAGGAATGCCTGGAGAAACCTCTAGAGAAATTCCTGAAAACATGCCTGTAGGAATTCCCTTGAGACATCTCTAGAGAAATTCCTTGAGAAATCTTGAGAATTGGCGGAGGAATCCCTGCATGAATTCCATGGGGAATCCCTGGAGGATTTTCTGGATGATTTGCTTGAAGAATCACTGGAGCACTTGCAGGAGTAATCCCTGGAGAAATTCCTGGAGGAATCAATGAAGAATTCCTGGAGGAATCTTTAGAGAAATTCCTCGGGGTATCTCTGTGGAGGAATCATTGGAGTAATTCCTAGACAAATCCCTGTAGGAATTTTTAGATGAATGTATGGAGGAATACCTTGACGAATTCCTGGACGAATCCCTTGAGGAATTCCTGGAGGGATCCCTTGAGGAATTCCTGGAGAAATCTCAGGAAGAATTGCTGAAGGAAACCAAGGAGCAATTCCAGAGGAATTACAGGAGAAATTTTTGAAGAAATCCCAGGAGGAAGTACTGAAGAAATCGCCGAAATTACTGAAAAAATCCTAAACTAAACGAATCCTTAAGGACAGACTTGTTAGAATCCCAATATTGCCGCCACCATGGCCGACTTTGGCACCTACTCACGACTTTGAATGCACAAATCTCTTCGTAAACAAAACCAGCGCACCTGATCTTCTTATTTTAAGGCTTTTTTACGGCATCAACAGTATCAGTATCAGTTTATCACTTCAAAAACGCGAGGCAAACAATCATTGAAAATCAAAAAGTCAATGATTTGTTTGAAAGTTCAGTGATGCATCATGACTCCTTAAGCTTATTACAAGGGAGCAAGAACAGAATAATAAAATGCACTGTTGTTTGAAGCTTGCTTCTTGGGATTTGTGCGCCTGAAGTTCTGATGCACTATTGAAGCGGGATTTCAAGGCGTTTGTCCTTAAAAGAGTACGTAGCGGAATCTTTCTAGAAGTTCCTGAAGGAATCCCTAGAGAAGTTCCTGAAGAAACACCAGGAGCAATCTGGAAAGCAATTCCAAGTGGAATTCTTGAGGGAATCTTTGAACAGTTCCTGGAGGAAGACTTCGATTAATTTTTGGAGGAGTTTCTGAAAGAATTCCAGGAGGAATTCCTGAAGGAATCCCAAGAAGAGTTCTTGGAGGCATTTTTAATAATCCCTGAAGTTGTTCCTGAAAGAATCACAGACGGAATTCCCGGGTGTATCTCTGGAAGAAGTCTTGGAAGAATTTCTGAAGAAACCCAATGAGGAATCCTGGAGGCAATCCCATGAGGAATTCTTATGGAATCTCAGGAGAGCTTTCATAGCGAATTTCTGTAGGAATCCCAGGATAAAGAATCTGAAGAAATCCATGTCTGTAGTAATTTCTGGTCGAATTAATGAAGGAATACTTAGATGGACTCCTAAAGAACGTTTTGTGCAAATTCATGCTGTCTTGGTACCTGTACCGGATGCTAACAATTCCTTTAAAGTAGGTAATCTCAAGATGTGCTGGTCAGTATACAAACTGAGCTTGCACGAGCCACCGGAGGCTTGCTCCAGGTGTCTGAAACCAGGACACAAGTCATGGAACAGCAAAGGCCCTGACAGGAGCAAGCTGTGTAGGCGATGTGACGGTGAAGACCACAAAGCACAAGGCTGCACTAATCCACCCATGTGTGTGATTTGATCCGGGAAATCCGCGAACAGTAAGTACCCAGGGCTGGTCTATGATGCCCGGCCTTCAGAAGAGCCACAGATGACAAGTCACAGTGCAGGTAACGCAGCTGAACATGGACCACTGTGACGCAGCTCAGCAACTGCTGCGTCAGTCAGTTGTGGATTGGAGGACGGACGGAGTGAATCATAGCGGACTCATATTGAAACCGCCGGTAACTGCAACTGGGTCACGGATGAGTCCAAGAAAATGGCAGCAATATGGACGATGAGTAAGAGTTGGTGTGTACTACTTCTGAGGGCTTCGTCAAAGTACAGGGGGTAATCTTCTGTAGCTGTTATGCGTCTCCGCGGTGGTCGAGCAGTTTGAGCAATTCACGCAGATACGGGACTGTCAGACGATCGTTCTGACAGGACGAAGGCCGGTGGTAACAGCGGGTGACTTCAATGCCTGGACCGTGGAATGGGGAAGCCGTTTCACGAACCACCGGGTCAGATCCTGCTAGAGACACTGGCCATACTAGATGTCGACCTGGCTAATGTCATGTCGGTATCAAGAGTACCTTTAGTCGGAACGGTGCGAAGTCGATTATTGTAGTGACCTTTTTTGTAGTCATGGCCTAACAGGAAGTTCGAACTGGAGAGTAGACGATAACTGCACACACGGTGATCACCTGGCGGTTCGCTACAGAACGATTACAACAACAGCAGGAAGCGGGTAGAGAAAGGGGCGACTGAGTCAAGAAGCGATATGAGCGACGGGTGGTGTTCGCCGTTGCAAAAGCCGCGCTGAAGACTGAGACAAGAGCAAGCAAAAAGGTATGCTTCGAGGGTCTCTGTCAAAGTGCCAATGCGAATCCGTGGGGTGATGCCTACAGGATCGTGATGGCCAAGACGAGAGGTGTAATGACTCCTACCGAGCAGTCTCCAGAGATGTTGGAGGAGGTCATCGAAGGGCTTTTTCCGCGTCATTATCCTAGTCCTTGATCTCCTTTAGTAGGACAGCCGAGGACTGGGGCTGGTGATGAGGAGAGAGTCACCGATGTGGAACTTGCGGGAATAGCAAAATCGCTTAGCGTAGATAAGGCCCCAGGTCCGGACGGAGTTCCGAACCTGGCCTTAAAAGTGGCTAATGCAGAGGCTCCCGAGATGTTGAGGTCGACTATGCAGAAATGCATGGACGAGGGAGTTTTCCAAGAGGTTTAGAAGAGGCAGAGCCTGGTTCCATTGCCAAAGGCGGGGAAACCAACCGGAGATCCGTCGGCAAATAATGCCGATATGCTTGATCAATACGGTGAGAAGGTGCTCAAGAAGATCATCCTCAATAGAATGTTTAGGTACGCTGAGGGTGTAGCCGAATCTACGGTTCTTCAGTAGATCGACGAGCATGCGGGTGCTCCCGATGAAATGAATGGAACGAAAGTTTCGCTTACCGAGCTCCCAATCGTAATTGCAATTTGTTCGCGGGGTTGCGTTTCCATTGGTCTCAGTTTGTAAAATACTGTTATGTTTCTGACTATCCGTTGGATTTTTTTTCTTACGGCTGGCTCGCATGACCGTATACTAGCCCCCTAACTTTCCAAACGAACATGGTGCATAGTTGAGCTCAGAGTCCTTTGCTGGCAATGATTTGATCGGTTTGGTGAATGTGCATGAGGGTTCATTTTGAACCATTTTCCCCTCAGAACAAAGTGGACGAGTTTCCGCGTGAGGATTTCTGCAATAGGTAGAATAAGTCCCTATACCTACCAGGTGGGTATAGGTAAATATCGGCAGGACGATGAAGGCCATCAACAACGATGGATACAAACTAGCGGATGATTCTGTTTGTCGAGTTTAGTGTTGCCCGTCCCATTTTCCATCGTCCTGTCCTGTCATGTCCTACATGCGTTATTGATGGAGTCGCGCGCGCTAATGGCCGGTTATTACTGCAGTCATAGTGGAAAATTGGAAATTGCTTGGTCATTCCGGTGCTAGGTTTTGAAGTTTACAACCGATTATGACACAAGTACCTATATAATTATACGAATAAATCTTTTTTTTTACTAAAAATCAAATAATTATTGGTTCAGTTGGATAATATCCTAACACTAGCATATAAAATAAAAAGCTCAGTAATATTTCTGATCTCAATCCATAAAATGTCGATCAGAACATTGTTTTTTGTAACGTACCCTTTATTCAACTAGCGGAGACACCACACCTTGTTAGACAATCAAATGTCCCGTGACAGAATCCGACTTTTAGAATAGGAACCGTCGTTCCGTAACAATCCATGCAACATTACACCTCGTGACATTTGAGAATCGGAGGACCACCATTCGATGGTATGTATGTCGTTTACCCCGGAAATATCCCGACTGCAAATGTCAAATTGCCTATAAAATATAATAAGGACATAGGGAACACGGATTCACCGCACATGTTTCCTAATGAGCGGTGCCATATCCTTGTCAGCGGGAACAGGAAAGAAAAATAGTAAAAGAAAAATCAGCATTATCCATCACCACCCATTTTTAGGATTAAATTACCGGAAAATTTGAATGCCATCATCAACGCGTGTGTCCACTCTACTAACATGTATAGGGAAGGGATGAGTCACGCTTATGATTGTTTTCAGAAGGGCATCGTTTTACAACACCGTATAATGGATTGTTTTTTCTCTGATATGGAAATATCTATCATGCCACCGGAATCGATAAATATGAATTGGATAGCTAACAATTTTGCTAAGCCACGGTATTGGAGGTTGGAAATTCGATGAAGGGTTTCGTGTGTTTGTGCGTAGGTACGTGCAACAATATGCGGAATGATAAACGAGAAGTACCGAAGCGATCAATTTTATTCACAGTGCTATTTTTACCACGATAGGAGAAAAAACAAAATCAGAGTATGAACGCATCATTAACTGATGCAACGAAGGGAAAGGGCAGGACACGCTATATCAAATTTCATTAAACCATAATTAGGAACTTTGCTGTGCTCCACAAGAAGATGCGTGCGTGTATTACACATGCATACAAAAAATGTATGTGATCGAATCCTTGCGAGACCAAAAGAAATTTCCCAGTCTTACTTTATTCAGTACAATGTTGATCCGCCAACATTTTAGTTCAATCAAGCCAATCACAATCAATTCTGGCGCTGGCGTTCGATTTGAATAGGTCGTATGTTTGCTGTGTTCCTATGCCGACTCGACCTATTCAAAGCAAACGCCAGAATTTCTTTGAAATCACTCGGTTTTAAACTATGTACATATTATGTAGTTGTAGAGGGTTGTAAACTTTGGGATGGTAACACACTGAATTCACAAAAGGATGAAAATTGAAAAGCCTGAAAAAATAAAATTGCATATACAAATTATAGCACTGCTTCCTTTTCTTGGAGTTACGCCCCAACAGAGATAAAGCCTGCTTCTCAGCTTCGGTATATCGTGTAACAGGCACGAAGATACTCAATGCCAAAAGAAATCAAGGAAATTTCCTTGGAAAGTTCATGGCCAGAACGCGAAGCGAACATGTAACCCTCAGCATGGGCCTTAGTTTTGGGAATGAGCTTAGTGAAGAAGCTAATGATGCATACCAACGAACACAAAAAGGTATATCGTTATTTTTTTCTTCTTTAAACACAAGATGTTCTTTCGAGTCATTTTGCTTTGGAGATTGATGTGTCATTACAATTACTAACAATATCATCAGAGATTTTCCCTTCTTTATAACATATGATATTCTTTTGATAAATACTAGCAAAACAGTCCCATACGAACAGGAAACCCAGCAAAGATGGGACTGTTCTGCGAGTGGGACAGTACTGTCTTAGTAATGTAGGCGTTCAATAATGCATAACATTATGACCAACTGAAGCATATTCCCCAAAAATGACTTAGTTCGGCCAACTTTGAACTATTGAACGATAGGAGTAGGATGTTAAAACGTTAAGCTCAAGCAAAATTAATACGAGTACCACGGCTTTGTAATCGACCAATCAGCAAAATTTTCAAATAGACCGTAAAAGCATTGTATGTGTATAATTATTCGCAATGAGAGTGGTACATCTGTATGTTTGAATTGCTAGTGTTGAGGTGTCTTTTGGCTGTTGCCGTTTGAAAACTAGTGATTCAGCCTTATGTTGTTTTAGCCTTTTGATGCATTCAGCCTTTTGTAATTTCAGCCTTATGTTTTTTCAGCCTTTCGTAATTCAGCCTTTTGTACGTAAAGCTAAGTTTCCAGATACTAAGTAGAGCGCTCTAGTAAAATAATTATTCCTCCTTTTTCCGCAAGTAATTTTGACAACTGATCTATATGGGGAGAAATGTCACTTTTCCTTACGGAATAATAACACGGAAAATCTTCAGAAATGCTTTAAAAATATGCAATCAATCACATTATAAGTGAAAAGTGGTAGTTTATTCGAAACTAGTTTAATACAACATTTGTTCAATTCTTTGACTATTAATGACTACTAAGCAATTTAATGAAAAACTCAATTCTATAAAAAAAAAATTGCAAGCAGAAATTTTATAGCAGCAAAATTTGTTCCCAGATCAAAATCTTAGGACTCTGATAAGTATTTAAAAACCAATAAACTATCAAACAAACCTCAAAAACCTTTGGAGGATAATATATGTTTATGTCTTAAAACGTGACAAATTTATATCAGAATTGATTCTTAGGACTCTGATTAGCATTGTAAAACCAATAAGCTTTATTTGTTTATCGTCCAAAGGTTTTTGAGGTGGAATTGTTAGTTTATTAGTTTTAAAATGCCAATCAGAGTCTTAAGAACCAATCCTGATTTAAACTTAATGCTTGGTGACACTAGCCGCACGACCATGAAGCCACTATCTCGTATTACAAGAAAACTCAGTTGAGAGAGATTATTTATGTGAACATGCTATGGAAATGAGGGTCAATTCATTGCTCAATTAAGCAAAATCATATTTTTTTCATTCACGTTATCAATTTCTTTAATATGGCGACGACCATAATGAGCAAAAATGAAACAAAACCAAGTATACTTTTATAATGACCGCAATAAACCTAGTAGTGCCATAGTTTCTGCTTTGCCACCAACAGATGTTGTTACTAATCGAACAGATCGCCATCTGTTGAGAGTTTGAAAAACTTTTTCGATCTGAGTCTTGTAACAAAAGTTATAACCTACTGATCGTCTGGTGGTACTTAAATTTAAACCTTTATAAGGCAGTGGCAACTATTTCGCCACCTACTGTATTTTGTTCTGTTTTATAACAATTTATTTCGTTTTTATTTGTTTACGCAAAATTGGGATTATTAACAACGCCTGGTATTTTTTTGGTACTAAACAAAGCTTTAAAAACAATTTGGGAGCCATTTGTAGTCTAAAAAGGCTAAATTTGACCGCGTGTAGAACATTAGCTCAAACTTATTGTGAAATTAGAGATTTGGAGAAATAATCAAATTATGGGTTGACATGAGCTGAACTACCTAATCCACTCTAAAATCTTTTTGTTGAGGTCAAAAGACGAAAAGTACCCTGAACGGGCAGTGGCAAGAATATTGCCACCAGCGCTGGTGGCCTAAACGGGCAGTGGCAACTATATTGCCACCTAAGTTTTTGAGAGTTTCTTTCATACAAAAATTGTTTAGTACATGTTATTATGTATATAATCATTTACATAATAGTATCAGGTATCAGTAGGTCGGCTCCAGAGGCACGTTCTCCTCCGTTTGGGAAATTTGTGCCATCGCCATAAACACGAGCCTATTCATCATTTACCTGAGGGAGAAGGGAAGGAAGAAAGGATGGGACAGGGAAAAGGACAGGTAATGGAATAGGGTCTTCATACACGCATAAGCGTACCACAATGGGTTCACATGGCGTCCTGAAAAGGACACTGTAATATCGCATAAGCGTACCACAATGGGTTCAAACAGCGCCCTGAAAAGAGCACTGTGATATCGCATAAAGCGTAAAGAAAGCCTATAGCTCTTTACCACAGCGGGTCAAGAACAGCAGAATGTCCTGCAGATTCAGGTTTCTAAAGTCAGTTTCACTTAATAAGTGTTTACCGAGTACTCGGAAACGCAATTGCACAAAAACTGGACAGTTACATATTAAATGATACGAAGTTCCATAATCGGATTCACAGCTATCACAGGCAAATGAATCAGCTTGCTGAATATTCGCCATATGATAACTGAGTCGGCAGTGGCCAGTCAATGCTTTGACCAGCATGCTGCAATTTTGCTTTGACAGATTTGTAAGATACTTCGCCACCCTTGGAGATGGCTCAGTACAATACAATTTGGTTTGACGACATGACTCCAAACTATTCCAGTATTGTCTGTGTTGAGTAGCAGCCCAGGTGTGAATCTGAAGCTTTACCCAACACTTCGATATCGGAATAGCTGGCTCAGGGCCAATGAAGTCATGTGATGCTCCAATGCGAGCTAACTCATCAGCCAATTCATTTCCAGCGATGGAAGAATGGCCAGGTACCCATACAAGGTGAACAGCGTTGGCTGAATTCAGCTCCTCGATTTGAGTTCGACAAGCGATAACTATCTTCGACCTGGAGTTGGCCGAAGCAAGTGCTTTAATAGCAGCCTGGCTATCTGAACAGAAGTATATTACATTGCCCATTACGTGCTGCTGAAGTGCTGATTGCACTCCGCACATAAGAGCAAAGATTTCGGCCTGAAAAACGGTGCAGTGTCTACCAAGTGAATAAGACTGATACAGCCTTAGCTCACGAGAATAAACACCAGCACCTGCTCGACCTTCGAGAAGGGAGCCATCAGTGTAACATACGATGCCGTCTGAAATACTTCTCTCCAGATAACCAGATGTCCACTCTTCCCGGGAAGGGAATTTTGTGGAAAATGTCCTATATGGAAAATTACAAGCAATTGTAAGATCACTTGGAGCAAGGACAACTTTGTCCCAATTCACCAAAAGTGGAAACAACGTGGTGTGTGTTGAACTGCGGTTCACAGGAGTTTCCTCTAGTAAACCGAGTACCCATAGACGGTAAGTGCAAGAAAGTGCTTCTTGTTTGAGATGAATGTGTAGTGGGGCAACGTCAAAGAGAACTTCGAGCGCTGCCGTAGGAGTTGAAGAGAACGCTCCAGACATCGCCATTAGGCACATCCTTTGGAGATGGCCTAATTTTGATTGGACCGTTCTCACTTCGCCCTTTTGCCACCACACAAGACATCCATACGCCAATATTGGACGAACAACAGTTGTGTAAATCCATTTGATACACTTGGGTTTAAGACCCCAAGTTGTACCAAAGGTTCGCCGGCATTGCCCGAAGGCCATACAAGCTTTCTTGATTCTGAACTCAACATGAGGTGTCCAGGAAAGCTTGGAATCAAGAATGACTCCAACGTACTTTACCTGTTCAGTCACATTGATATCAGAATCAAAGAGACGTAAAGGTCGAACACCATTACGGTTTCGCTTTTCCGTGAAAAGAACAATAGATGTTTTACTCGGATTTACCGAAAGGCCATATTGGCGACACCAACCCTCAACTACCTGAAGAGCGTTTTGCATCAGGTCGAAAAGGGTGCTGATGCACATACCGACTAACAATGTTAGGTAGTCGTCGGCAAAACCATAAGTAGGAAACCGCTATTATTGAGTTGCCTCAATAGCGTATCTGCTACGAGATTCCACAAAAGTGGTGACAAGACTCCCCCTTGGGGGCATCCACAAACACTCAATTTCCTAATCGCCGCTTGACGCAATGTCGCGAAGAGATGTCGGTTTTTGAGCATTTGGTGAATCCAATTGGAAATCATTGGAGATATACCATGACCCCGTGCGGCTTCCAATATGGCATCGAAAGGCACGTTGTCAAAGGCACCCTCGATATCTAAGAAAACACCCAAGCAGGATTGCTTTTGAGCGAATGCCTTCTCGATATCGTAAACAACTTTGTGTAAAAGAGTCACAGTGGACTTTCCAGATTGGTAGGCATGTTGGTTCACATGAAGAGGCACATTGGCCAGATAAACATCACGGATGTGATGATCGACAATGCGTTCTAAGCATTTCAGAAGAAAAGAGGTCAAACTGATAGGTCTGAAGCTCTTTGCTTCTTCATACGACGCACGACCCACTTTCGGAATAAATTTTACAGTAATATCCCGCCAGGATTTGGGAATATACCCTGTAGCAAAACTGCAAACAAGTAGTTGTTTCAAAACATGTTTGAAATAATCAAATCCCTTCTGAAGCAAAATAGGATAAATCCCATCTGCCCCGGGAGATTTGAAAGGAGCAAAGCTATTAAGTGCCCATTCAATCGATTCTAAAGTTATGATACTCCGAGCCGAAGCTAAAGAATCATAACTACAAGAAAAGACATCAGGTTCATCCGAAGACGTAATATCCACACATCCAGGGAAGTGTGTACTGAATAAACATTCCAAAACTTCCTCATCAGAGGAAGTGAAATCACCATTTGGCAAACGAAGTTCGTTCACTTGAAAATCCTTAGATTTTGCAAGGATTTTGTTCAATCGACTGGCTTCACTCAGACTGGAAACATTTGTACAAAGGTTTTTCCAGCCGGATCGTTCAGCAGACCGAAGAGCTTTCTGGTAGGCCTTGCGAGCCGACCTGAAAGCCTCCGATCCAGCCGAACGTCGTCTGTTCCAACTCTTTCTACATTGTTTCCTGAGCTTGGCCAGATCAGAGTTCCACCAAGGGGTTCCTCTTGTGGTCTTCACAGACCGCAGAGGGCAAGCTTCTTCAAAAGCTTCCATGATGAAGGCCGTTGTAGTATCAACGGCTTCATCTAAATCACTTGGAGTGTCAATTGATGGTGAGTATCCATGAAATTTGGCTGCAACCAAATCGGTAAAGAGATCCCAGTTAGTTGACCGGGGGTTCCTGAAACGCAAAGTTTGCGAAGTAACATTCACATGTTCAAACAAGATGTAGCGATGGTCAGATAAAGATTCTTCATCTGACACATGCCAATTGGTCAGCTCGTGACTAATTCTGCTAGAGCAAAGAGTTATGTCTAACACTTCCTCTCTAGCAGATACCAAGAAGGTTGGGCGGTTGCCTATGTTAAGTAATCCAAGATCTGTACTACTTAAGTATTCCATCAAACTGGAGCCTCTCAAATTGATGTCTGAGCTGCCCCAGATTATATGGTGAGCATTAGCATCACTACCAACAATTAGCGGAAGGCCTTTTGAAGTGCAGTATGCAATGACTTGCTTGAAAGCATCCGTAGGGGATGGTTCATCATGCGGTAAATAAACCGAACAATAAACGTATTTTCTGTTGAGGTTTCCAACAGATACATCGATTGTGATAGCACATACATCTCTGGTAGTTAGTTCAGAGATGAGTGTAGCAACGATTGCGTTGTTGACAAGCACACATGCTCGAGGCATGACACGTGAGTTTGCCATTTCATTTTTACTGAAAGTAGCAAACACCGGATTCACAAGGTTTCCTAGATAGAAATTCCCCTTACGAAAGTAAGGTTCTTGGACTAACGCCACTTGGGCTGTACCATTTTGCATAAGTCTACAAAGATTGATCGTTGCTGTTCTTTTGTGCTGAAGATTGATCTGAGCTATCCTAACCGTAGCCACTACCCAAACTAGGCAAGATTAAACTCTTAACAACCACAGCACAACAAAGAACAGCAACAATAAAGCCAGATCGGTATCGATTTGAGTGCGCCAAAGGCGAGGATGCACAGAATACACTGTGTAAAACGCATAATGCGAAACCATATAGGTGAAAATTTAAACTAATTAATAACATCTTCATAATCCCGCCCTTATTCAGCCTCAAGTATGAGATTGAAGAAGGGCAGCTGATTGTCTCGGAGAAACACAAGGTCCACCGCACTATTGCTCCGGTTAGCGCAGTAAGGGCAAAATACTGTGGAGGGTGCCCTGGTACTCCACAGGCTCCGTTTGCGATTAGGTTTTTATAAGACCCCCCTAACCATTCATTCCTAGGCACGGTAAGCGTAAAGCCGCATAACACCATGAATTAGGGGTCACCTGATTAGTGGACTCCTACCACTGGAACAGGCGGTCCGTAGTGCTATTCTTAGCCAGTTGAACTAACCGCTACCGACACTACACAGCTATCTAGGCTGATCGGGAAAAGAAGTTAATATTAATGATCAGCTTCAAACGGGCCCGAAAAGCCGATTAGCATTGTAAAACCAATAAGCTTTATTTGTTTATCGTTTATTTTATTTAGCTTTATTTGTTTATGTTTTTGAGGTGGAATTGTTAGTTTATTAGTTTTAAAATGCCAATCAGAGTCTTAAGAACCAATCCTGATTCAAACTTAATGCTTGGTGACACTAGCCGCACGACCATGAAGCCACTATCTCGTATTACAAGAAAACTCAGTTGAGAGAGATTATTTATGTGAACATGCTATGGAAATGAGGGTCAATTCATTGCTCAATTGAGCAAAATCATATTTTTTTCATTCACGTTATCAATTTCTTTAATATGGCGACGACCATAATGAGCAAAAATGAAACAAAACCAAGTATACTTTTATAATGACCGCAATAAACCTAGTAGTGCCATAGTTTCTGCTTTGCCACCAACAGATGTTGTTACTAATCGAACAGATCGCCATCTGTTGAGAGTTTGAAAAACTTTTTCGATCTGAGTCTTGTAACAAAAGTTATAACCTACTGATCGTCTGGTGGTACTTAAATTTAAACCTTTATAAGGCAGTGGCAACTATTTCGCCACCTACTGTATTTTGTTCTGTTTTATAACAATTTATTTCGTTTTTATTTGTTTACGCAAAATTGGGATTATTAACAACGCCTGGTATTTTTTTGGTACTAAACAAAGCTTTAAAAACAATTTGGGAGCCATTTGTAGTCTAAAAAGGCTAAATTTGACCGCGTGTAGAACATTAGCTCAAACTTATTGTGAAATTAGAGATTTGGAGAAATAATCAAATTATGGGTTGACATGAGCTGAACTACCTAATCCACTCTAAAATCTTTTTGTTGAGGTCAAAAGACGAAAAGTACCCTGAACGGGCAGTGGCAAGAATATTGCCACCAGCGCTCATGGCCTAAACGGGCAGTGGCAACTATATTGCCACCTAAGTTTTTGAGAGTTTCTTTCATACAAAAATTGTTTAGTACATGTTATTATGTATATAATCATTTACATAATAGTATGCGTTGAGAACTCTTCTAGTTTTCTTGGCCTTATAAAGGGATAACATGTAAAGGAATAACATCAATAATAAAATCTCAATGTTTGACAAGATTTGCCAAGGGTATAATTTTTTCCACATGTATGAATCGCTGTGCGGTCTTGACAAAGTTTTTCGATACATCTTGGGTTATACTTCAACATCATCGGTTATAAAATGTAGGGCAATTTTGAACAATGTTTAAGAAAAACAAAAAAGTACACTACACCGTCTTCAACAAGAGGCTACTCAGACTGAACGATCACCAATATTAGGCAACGGACAACACACGAAACACCTAATGGTTCAGTCATGGGTTCAATGGAGAATTTTCCGTTTGACGAAAAGTTTCCACCAACTGAATCTTAATCCGTTAATATTGCGCGTGTTGTGATTGCAGCAAAATGTTGATTTCTGGTCCATAGTACAATAGCTGTAGTTGTAAAGGCGTGAGTATTCAGTACCATGCTGAGGATGACAGATTCGATTCCCAGTCGGTCCAGAACTTTTTCGAACAGGAAATTTCATTGACTTTCTTGAGCATAGAGTACCGATAAAAATAATGAGATCTACACGTCATGTAAATTTCTGTTTAGTCATGTAAATTTGTGTTATATGTCATGTAAATACACAGAGTCGTGCTGAATTACATGACATATAATGGAAGTTTACATGACATTTTATTACTTTTACATGAGATGTCATGTAAACTTCTGTGATATCCCACGCTCCAATCATGTGCATCATATGTCACAGAATTTAACATAAGGGGTACTCACTAAACAGATTAAATTGCTGCGTAAGCTATGATTTTCTGCTTATTTGAAATGTTTCAAGATTTTGCGAATGAAATAATCAAAGATTGCCTTGGTGATCGCGAAGTTTCGGCACCAACATTTCAAAAGGGCGTAACTGCATTTACAACCAAAGCCTTCTCACAAAGCTGTGGAGCGTATCCCATCCCTCTCGAGCAATCCACTAGCACAAACAGAAAGATAAAATCCTCCTCTTTCGATTAATGGATGTGAATTGCGTGAGATGAATGAAATACGACCCACAGCTCTGTGAGAAGGCATTGGTTCCAAAAGCAGTTACGCCCTTTTGAAATGTTGGTGCCGGTTTAATCACGGTGTGTCTGGTAGAAGAAATTTATTACAAAAAAATAAGCATCGCTAATTTTTACGTTACGTGAAAGTTGACGCTACTAGCTTTCATTCAAGCCCAACATCGAAATATTCCATCGGGGGAACTTTTTCATACAAAAATTGGGTATGTTTGTTAAGTAGAAATAGGGATTAATTTGGAACCGTTCATTTTGTATGGGGAAAAACAGTATTCTGAAAAAGTTGTTCGAGATCCCTCGGTGGATTTTTTTGAGGGACCGTGCAAATGAAAGCTGGAAGCCTCTATTTTTGAATAGCGAAAAATGTGGCGATGCCTAATTTTGTGTTATAAACCTTTCCCATACACACGCCGTGTAATCAGTTTAATCAGTTTACGCTGTTAAGTGAATCCCCCTATTCTTTTTTCGATCTGTGAGTATATTCGCCAATCAGACGAAATACACATGCAGAATGATCATTGGCAGAGGACTTTAGGCTGAGATGCAGGCTTGATCCCAATCAGGATGTTTTGCCAAAGAGAACAAGAAGAAGCAGTCCAGTTTATTTGTTATTGGAAAATCTTTGCTCAGAGTGTGTACACGAGTGACATATAACAGAAATTTTTTATGTAAACCGTCATAGCTGGATGTTTACATGACGTGTAATTCTCATTATTTTTATCTGTGTAAATGAGCTACATAACTACAACAACCCAATCATAAATATTCCACAAGGCTAAAAAAAGACCCAGTGATTCTTCCCGAAGGATTCAGGGATGCCTCCAGGAGATTCACCTGTGATTCCTCTAGAAAATACTTCAGGGATGCCTCCAGGATGATTTTTTTTTCAGAAGATCTCTCAGCAAGACCTCAACAGGAGTACCTTCAAAAATTCTTTCAGGAGAAATCAGGGATGCCTCCTATAGATACAGGCACGGATGGGATCATTCATTTGCAAGTGGTAACTATCGCTGAGACCGTCCCACTATTTACACCATATCTTTAAAAATGTTTAAGGTGGTGATTTTCTGAAAGTCCTCCTCAAAAATGTAAGAAAAATGCATTTTGTTAATCAATTTGATGGACCCCCCGTTAGTTAGAGCCACAACCATTTTTGCGGACCCCTCGATTTTGATCAATTGTTGTCTCATTTAAACCGTTATAACTCAATAGTTTCTCCAAAAACCACCTCATAACAAAAGGTTGTTGAAAAGAGGAAGGATAGAGCTACTATTTACAGTTACAAAAACATGGGTTGGCCATATTGATTTTGGCCGCCATCTTGGACTTATATACCAAAACTGTTTTTTCACCATGTTGGCAACCACCGATCTTCAAAATTTTTGCGTCAATCGAAGTGCAGATAACTTTTGATAGGAAAAAGATACATCTCTAAATTTTTGATATATTGTGTAAAAATGTCCCCGCTTTCGATTGACGCAAAAAAATTTTAAATCGGTGGTTGTCAACATGGTGAGAAAACAGTTTTGGTATAAAAATCTAAGATGGCGGCCAAAATCAATATGGCCATCCCAACTTTTTATAACTGTAAATAGTAGCCCTATATTTCTTCTTTTCAACAACATTTTGTTATGAGGTGGTTTTTGGAGAAACTTTTGAGTTATAACGGTTTAAATGAGCCAACAATGAATTAACTACATCGGCTGTTTTCCTACTCTCCGCATCGACCAATGTGGCGCTAGCTTCTATGCGCGAAAAATCGCTAAAAGTAACTCGCAAAAATATTGTATGGCGAATACCATCTAAAGGCAAATTCTTCAAAGTGGAACACATTATTCGAAAAAAATATTTGGTAGTGGTTGTGCACAATGGTGACCACTATTAAGCCTACCAAATATTTTTTCGGGAAAAGCTTTGTATTTCAAGTAATTCAAGTTTAGATGCATTTCGCCATACAAAATTAAATTGATTTACTCCTGCTGATCAACTGTGGCTGCGCGCAAAGCGGGTAGTCCATTGATCAAAATCGAGGGGTCCGTAAAAATGGTTGTTGCTCTAACTAACGGGGGGTCCATCAAATTGATTAACCAAATGCATTTTTCTTACTTTTTGGGGGGGGGGGGGGAACTTTCAGAAAATCGCCGCCTCAAACATTTTTGAAGACATGGCGTAAATAGTGGGACGGTCTCAGCGAGAGTTACCCAATCATTTACAATCACTTGCGAATAACTCGCTTCAGAAACATCGTAGCAAAAATTAATGTATGAAGCACTTTTTCATTTTTGTTTTACCTGAAACTTTGTAGAACAATGTACTAGCGTAGCTTCAATAATAAAGTCAACAGAAGGCAGCAAACGCAACTCTCCACGGCGTGAATTTAATTTACATTCACTACGTGGAGAGTTGCCTTCACAGCTCGTTTACGAATTTGGTATGCGTTTGCGACCCTAATGCTATTCGGCGAACTTTCAGATAAAACTACAAGGTTCAATCCATCTATACATAGTTTTTTGATAGAATTTATTTATTTATTTATTTATTTATTCCGTTAATTGTTGCAGAGTAAGGCAAATTCCTTTTAAATTACTACAACTAGTTTAGATCAGTATGAATTTCAATTATCTTATAAACTATAATCTTATCAACTATAAACTATTTCCCTAATTTTGCTGTGTTTCTCCATTATAGTATGTAATGCAATCTCGCCTAAATCCATATAGTGTACGATTATTTTTGATTTGAGTTGGTAGCATGTTCCATATAGAAATACCCCTCACAAACAAAGTGTTTCCGTAATGCGTAGAATTGTGGCGCGGAATAATCAGGCTTCTGCCTCTAGAGCTACGGAAAGGCTGTAGTTTCTGATATAAATAATTAGGAGAATCAAAATTCATTATTTTAAATATACACAGAACTGTACGCAATTTCAAAAAATCCTCGAAAGAGCAACCCAGCAACTAATTCTGGAGATGTGAGACACTAGAAAAACGAGTAAGATTATAAACGTATCTTATGCAATTATTTAGTGCAACGCGTAATCGGTTGATGGACCTTGCTGAAGCATTTAACAGGAATTCTGCGCCATAAATAAAATGAGGCAACACTAGCGATTTGAACAGCTTTAATTTAACATCCCTACTCAACATGCTTGAAGATAGCTTTAATTGGCGTAAACTTCCATAAATTTTGCCGCAAGTGTGACTTATTTGACTGTCCCATTCAAGATCACTTGTTATAACAAACCCAAGATTAACTGCTCTCTCGACATACTCAATTGGATTTCCACCAAGAATAATGGGTGGTTTATGCTCAACCAGACGCGTTCGTGCAATACAGATTGCCTTAGTTTTTTCAACATTTATTGGAAGTAGATTTCTGGTGGACCAGACAAGTATTCTTTCGAGGTCAGCGTTCATTAATCGTACTATGTCATTTATGCCTAGACTAGAAGAGCAGATGTAAAGTTGCACATCATCAGCAAACATGTGTATCTCACAATGCTGAAGTACGAAAGGTAAGTCATTGATGTACAACGAAAACAGCAACGGTCCTAGAACGGATCCTTGGGGTACTCCACTTACTATATTTATTGACTGAGATAAATGCTCATCAATTGATACACTCTCCTCTCCTCTACTCTTCTTGGCGTAACGTCCTCACTGGGACAAAGCCTGCTTCTCAGCTTAGTGTTCTAGAGCACTTCCACAGTTTTTAACTGAGAGCTTCCTCTGCCAATGACCATTTTGCATGTGTATATCGTGTGGCAGGCACGAAGATACTCTATGCCCAAGGAAGTCAAGGAAATTTCCTTTACGAAAAGATCCTGGACCGACCGGGAATCGAACCCGTCACCCTCAGCATGGTCATGCTGAATACCCGTGCGTTTACCGCCTCGGCTATATGGGCCCTGCAATTGATACACATTGCATGCGATTTGTCAGGTAAGATCGTATTAGCTTAATTGCAGACCGGGAAAAGCTAAAATTATGGGAAAGCTTAAGCAGCAGTTTATTGTGGGATATTCGATCAAAGGCTTTCGAAAAATCTATCAATAATAGCAGAGCTCCATAGAAAAATGCAAACGCTCCATAAAAAATTGAAATTGTACCCATAGAAAATTGAATATTGCTCCATAGAAAAATTAAATTGCACCATAAAAAATTTAAATGGCACCATAGGAAATAGATGAATTCTCCATAAGTATTATCAAACTGCACCATAGAAAATATGAATTGCTCTATGAAAAATTGAAAATCCTCCATAGATAGCATATTCTTATAATTTAATTCGGCAGGGCTGAATTACTTTACATTGCACTGCTTTAGTGGTGCAAATGTTTAAAGTTATGGAGTATTTTCAATTTTTTATGGAGCAAATTGTATTTTATGTGGTGCAGTTTGCTAATACTTATGGAGCATTCATATATTTTCTATGGTGCAATTTCTATTTTTTATGGTGCAATTTAATTTTTCTATGGAGCAATATTCAATTTTCTATGGGTACAATTTCAATTTTTTATGGAGCGTTTGCATTTGTCTATGGAGCATTTGTGTTTTATTATGGAGCATTTCAGTATTATTTATTGGTGCAAAATTTCACTTTAAATGAGAATTTTTTTTGTTTTATCGGTACATTGTTTATAAAGTATGGAACGTTTTCAATTATTTATGGGTAACATTTCACATTTTCATGGAACATATGTTCATTTTTTATGGAGCGCTTTTTGATTTTCTATGGAGCATTTGCAATTTGTTATGGTTGCATTAACCTTTTGCCCAGAAAAAAATGGTATTTGGCAAAGTTAACATTCAGTGCTTTTTTACAGCAGAATTATTTAATCTTTTATTTCTTTTTCTTCTTGTCATAACATCCCTACTGGAGCACAGCCTTCTCCTAGCTTATAGCAATTGTTGTCTACAGAAGACAGTTGACACTGGTTAGCGCAGTTTAAATCATAACATCTAACTTTAGCTGTCAACGAATGAAAATGAACCAACATCTGATTGACAAGTATAGACACTCAAACTGTTTGAATTGTCTACGTTTGCGCTGCCATTCCACTTTAATTTCCAGAGCCTAATCTCTAAAGAATCTCTGGAGGAATCTTAGAAGAATGTTCGGAGAAATTTTCTAGAGAATCTACCCGAGGATATACGGAACGTAACCCTCAAGACATTCCCGAAGGGATCCCGTAAGTAGTTTCTGCAAAAACCTTTACAGGAGCTCCGGATCAATCCCTTAAGTAATTTCTGAAAGAATCCTTACTGCAATCTTCGTAGATATCTGTAGAGGCATTTCATTAATATTTTTCTGAAAAAGCATTGAAAGAATCCCTATTGCAATCTTTGAAGAAATCTCCTTGAGAAATCCATGAAGAACATCCTGAAAAAAGTACTGGGGAAACATCAGGAGCAGTTTAACCCTTATGTGGCCGACAGGGTACCCGGGTACCCAGCGCCAATTTAAAAAGCACGGTGTAGAAAAAAACAAAAAGTTTGTCGGACACATAACGGTTAAGGAGAAACCATAGCAGAAATTAATTTTTAAAGTCTAGCATGAATTCCAGAAGCATTTCTAACAAAATTTTCTAAAGGAATTTTAGAAGCAATACCAAGGGATTTTCGTAAAGAAATACCAAGAGGTAACCCTGGAAAAATCTCAAGCGGGACCTCCGGGAAGTCCATAGAGAATGCCCAATTGGGAAATCTAACAGTGGAATCATAAAGAAATCTCTAAAGGAA
Organism: Aedes albopictus; assembly: GCF_035046485.1. Classification (NCBI taxonomy): domain Eukaryota; kingdom Metazoa; phylum Arthropoda; class Insecta; order Diptera; family Culicidae; genus Aedes; species Aedes albopictus. The sequence goes on from NC_085136.1 coordinate 88,411,835, forward strand.
TTCTTGTATGAGTAATAACTGAAGGCATCAATAGAGGAACATTTTACGAAATTCCTAGAAGGATCCCTGAAGCAACCCTAAGGGCCGATTTCTTCACCTCGGCTTAACCGGTAAGCCAGGCTTACCCATATAGTTAAACCTGGTTTAACGCTTAAGCCAGGGTGAAGAAATCGGCCCTAAGAGGAATTCTTGAAAAAATCCATAGGAAAATCGCTAGATTTATTCATCAGTAGGTTGGCTCCAGGGGCACGTTCTCTTCCATTTGGGAAATTTGTGCCTTCCGTAAATTTATTCATGGACAAATGGACGCAGTAATTCATATAGGAATTATTTCAGAAGTATCTACAGAATACTCTGAATACATCACTAGAGGAGAATTTCTGAATGAATCTCATAGGGGTATCATAGGAAGAATGCATGAACAATTCTTAGAAAAATATCTGAAATAGAAAATTTCTTGGAGAAACTCCAGCAGAAGTTCCTGATCTATCCAAATAGATATGTATGGAGGAATGCTAGCAAGATGTCTTGAAGGAATCGCTAGGAAAATCCCTGGATAAATCCACGTAGCAAATGCAGGAGGAATTATTGGAGAAATCCTTGGAGAAACCCCTAGATACATAGCTGTAGGAGTTCATGTAGAAAATTAAAAAAAAATGCTGTAAGAATATTAGCAAAACTTTTGGAGGAATCCTAGCAGGAGTTCTAGAACAAGTCTCAAGAAAAGCTTCTGGAGAAACCACAGGAGGTATGCCTGAAAAAATCTTAAAGGGACACACCTTAATGAATCGTTAAAAAATCCCGGAAGAATTCCTTTAAAAACTTCCGGCGGAATTCTTGGAGAAATAGCAGCAGAAAATCTTAAAAGAAACCACGCAAAAGTTCTTGAAGGAATCGCAGCAAGATTTTTTTGGGGAATCCCATTTCGAATTTCGTAAGGGTTTCTAATGAATAAAATTCTGACAGAAATTTTTGAAGCAATCCAAGCATGAAATCTATAATAATAAATCTTAACCAACATGTAAAAAGGGCGGAACAACCATTGCATGTCTCAACTTCTCCCACCCCGTCTAGGCGTATTTCAATTTATGTATGCAAACTTTTTCCGTTATCAGATAGAGGGCAGTCTGCTCTATCTGTTACTGGCCAGAGATTACATGAAAAATGGGCCAGTGCTCAGAAGGAAGGGGGAAGCAAAAATTCGAAATGGTTGTTGCGCCCTTTTCAAATGTTAGTCTATCTGGATCAATCCAAACTATTAAACCTAGAGGAATCCCAGAGATGCCGGAAAGAAGTAAATGGATTGACTTGTAATCACAACAACAGGCAGCGTTTATTGTTTGTTCTGTTCCTGAGGAAGTTCAGAAGAATAGTCTTTAAGCCCATATAGCCGATGTGGTAAGCGCACGTGCAATCAGCAAAACCATGCTGATGGTGAGGAGTTTGATTCCCGGTTAGCTCAGAATCCATTTCATAATCGACATTTCCTTAACTACCTTATGTATAAAATATCTCCATGACTACCACACGATATATGTACAAATGCAACATAAACATTGGCTGTGGGGGATCTCTGTTAAAAATTGTTAAGGTTCTCATAAAATCTTGAATAGCTGAGGAGTAGGCTGTGTCCCAGTTGGAACGTTACGCCAAGAAGAGAGAGAGCTAGAATCTTTTAGCAATTTAAAACAACATTGGCGAGGGTTGGGTGCTAAAAATGCCTCAATGTGTTAGTTTGCAAAACAAGTTTGGCCATTTTCAAAAGTTACACGAGTTTTGTTCATTGCGTAGCTTTTATATGACGCCTAAAGACATCAACTGCATTAATAATGATTATAAAGTTGAAATTCTGAATGAAATACAAATTTATTTTTTTACTTCAAAAAAGGCTGACAAAATCGGGTCAAAAAGCTGACAAAATCGGGGGTAGACAAAATCGGGGGTAGACAAAATCGGGGGCTGACAAAATCGGGTCCCCACTGTATCAGTGTCTGAGGATAATTCAAATACAACTCTTGAAGCTTTTCGTATAGTATCTCAGAGCAGTCATTCCGAGGAGGGTTATAGACAGTGCAGAGCAAGAATCTATCGTTATGATAAGAAATTTCAAGAAAAATATATTCTATTCGGTTACTATCTATGCCCATCGCATATTCAGATTTAGATACACATTTACATTTCAAATCGTTTCTATAATATACACACACTCCACCACCTTGGCTATACGAACGGTCGTTTCTTATAAGACTGTAGCCATCAATTGCGATTACTCCATCCGAGATGGTGCCATTAAGCCAAGTTTCAGATATACATATTATATCAAGCTTACTATCTTGAGCGATGTTTTGCAATTCGTTAAATTTACTTAGATTTCGTGCACAAAGGCTTTGCGCATTCAAATGACAAATATTTAACTTGTGTTCAAGCAAAGCACAATTCATTACTATACGAGGAATATTTGAGGACACATTTATGTTTGTGGGAGCAGCAGAACTATCATCCGACATTTAAGAAAATCATAAAGGATGGAATTGAGCGAAAAGGCATTACCCACACAAAAGGAGAAACAGCAAAAACAAATAACAGTGAGCGAGGATTTGAATTACTTTTGGTACTAGGATTTTTCATTAACATCATTACTGATCTGCGGTTTAATTGAAGGCAGTAAAAAAATATCATCAATCAAAGCTTTAATCAATCACCAGCCATAGTTCCATCAGCATAAACAGCAACAGCAGTCAGTCGGTAGCAGCAACAGCAACAGCATGAACAGCAACAGCAACAGTATGAACAGCAACAGCAGCATAACTTTCAGGAAGGAAGAGTACAAGGAGTATAATCAGGAACGGAACCATGGAATCATAGGAAGGAATTTTGAAAAACTTGGTGGTAGGGTTATCTTGATAAAAAAAATGACTTGCAGGATGGAAGAGATCACAGGATATCCTGGGAAAAGAGTCACGGAAAAGTTTTGGTAGGAATACAAGAGTGATCATTAAGGAAATGTTTTTTGGTTCATTTTAGAGCAGCTCAAATTGATCCATAGAAAAGATCATCTGTGGTTCGGCTTTAGCATCACATTTCACGTACACAACGCCGTCCCTAGTGTAAACAGAGTGTAACTTCCCAGCTTTTTTCAGGTTGATCGCGTGCGTTTTGATTTTACGGCCCAACTCCGTCAGATTCTCATTCAGGTACACTCTGCTGTCAACGTTGAACCCAATATGCTGTAACGATAGGTTACGCATCTTCAGATACCGAGCGTAGAATTCATCGCGAGCGAATTTAAATGCAAACTGCAGCGCAATAGGTGGTGTAGACCCCGGTTTGATAGGAATACGAGCGAGACGTTTTGCAGTGACGAGAGGCAGTCCACCTTCGGCATAACCCAAGGCTGTAGCAATCAAGCCTACAATGCGATCCAAGTTCTCAGCTATCACGAACGGTACCCCAGAAAGCAGCAGGTCATTAGACTTTTCGGCATACATGATTCGTTCACGATCCAGAACAACGTCTGAACGAATTTCACTAACCGCATCCGAAAGACACTTCACCTCAACAGAGCATTTCGTTTTGAATTCCTGGATATCGGCACGAAGAGTAGAAATTTCACCCTGGAGCTTGCTGGTATTATCCTCGACGTGTTTGTCAGTTTCATCAAACCTAGATTGTAGCCGGGCAAATAAATCATCCAATGATTCAACACGTCCATCTCCCGCAGTCGATGACAACGATGATGTTGATTTGGTTCTCTCCATTGTCTTCCCACTCTGAGTGAGTGGCTGTTGTTTTCCATTCCCCGATCGAGTAAACATGACTGCTACCGTAGAACAGTTTATAACAAGTCAGCTGAGTACCGTCACAAATGGTCGATGAAGGGACTAGAGTTTTTGGCGATAATCTAGTATTTAACCAATTTTAATCGAAGAACTTGATGCTTTATGGCTTGTAGACACCGTGGTTGAGTTTATGTAACAACCAAAGGGAGTGATGAATCGGTTTAAAACAGGATTTTCTTCAACTAAAACACGAGCCGAAAACTTCACTCGTTATCCACGCACATCCCTTCAGAAAATGCTTCTGAACTGAGATAGTATCAAGTGAACGTAAATCTTTGCAAATGAATGATCCCATCCCTGGATACAGGGGATGGCCAAAATATTTGGGATAGGCAACTTTTTTTCTCTCACAAAAAAGTTCAAAACGTTGTAACTTTTCAAAGAGTGCATCAAAAATTCACAAATTTTGACTGTTTGTTAACCTACTATATGTGCATCATTGGTAATTTTCAGCTCGATTGGTTAATCTTTCGCGAAGCTAGAATCGTTCTCGTAAAACACTATTTTTTAGACAACTTTTTTTTGAACTGTCATATCTCGGAAACCAGTGAACTGAATTTAATGAACTTTTTAACGTTTATCAACAACACATTGATGCTTATCATGTCATTAAAACATAGGTACTTTTTGAACGTTGAAAAAAGTTATCATGGATTGAAACTTTTTGGATCTTTCTCGAAAAAAAGTATTTTTTTACATCAATGTCATTAAATTTTAGTGTTGATATCCAAAGTTTTTCTGCTTCTGTT